>NW_007838563.1:0-725 GCF_000696425.1 Galeopterus variegatus
ATGAAATAACCTGAATACTATGTAAAATTAAAAATGCTTCTATTTATTCTCATTTATAAAGTAGAAAACAATTAAAAAATATATTATATGACTAAAATGTTTAGTTCACACTTCTTCTGGTATGTCATATTAATGTATACAATCCCATAACAGTATTTACATTTTTGGTGAATGTGTCAATACTGGTATTTATCTACGACAGGGTTCTGGTAGGTGCTGAGCACACAATTCATATTTGTTAATTGAGAAGGTGAAGATGATGTCACTACAGAAAGAGGTTTTAATTCCATAGGAAAATAATACTAATTTTAGCATTTTTATCAGTTTGGCTTGGATTTAGATATAGGTAACAGGAAATCTTTGAAAATTAAGGCATCATTCAAGACAGGAAGAATGGAGATAATTGTGTGTATGGCTGGGGGTGCCATCAAACACATCTGATCCCTCTTATCAGATTTTTAAAAATAATTCCTAGCCTTTTTTTTTCCCCCACCAAGTATTTCCTATATATTATAGCCTAGAATAGTATCAAATGGCTACTCTCACCTGTAGTAATGCTGGGAATATGACTATTTACATTTCTTGGGCTTCTTTTAGAGTCAGGTAAGGGAAAAGTTGGTAGAGAAGTGTTTTCTGGTCATCATAACTAGATTGTCTTCTGTAGCCATTATTTAAACATCCATCTGTGTCAGTCTCTGTATTTGGCACCATTTACTTTGCAGGAA
>NW_007838564.1:0-725 GCF_000696425.1 Galeopterus variegatus
AGCTGTGATGTAAGCTCACTCTCTCACTCACCCACCCTGGGAACAGGAATTGGGGCATTGGCATTGTTAGGAGGGCAGCTAAGAAAGAAAAGGAATGAAGGCTCAGACGATCTCATCGATCAGTGGCATGGCTGATCTAATGGGGTCTGAATGGGTCAAGGTTGTGTCTCCCCAAGCATCTAAACCCCTTTGACATTCCATAGCCAGGAAGTCTGTAAACTGCTTTTTCCCTGGGGAGGGGCAATGTATTAGATAAAGAACACCACATATGAATGCTGCCTGAGAACTTAGACTTACAGAGAGAAATTTAGAATCCATGCAGGGAGCTGCCAGGGGAGGTGGAAGAGTGCCCCAAACAACAATAACCGTAACAAGAATAGTAATAGTAATAGCAGCTAGGCACTTTACCCACACCTTCCTCATGTAACCTTTTTATGGATCCTGTAAGGCAAGTGTTATCTCCATTCCAAAGAAGAGGTAACTAAGACTGGAGAGGTTAAGCGATTCCTCCGAAGGCACACTTGCTGTCAAGGCAGAGGCCAGATTTGCTATTAACCACTGCAGTGTGCAGCAGGGTTCTCAAATAGGGTGCTCCCAGGATCACCCAGACAGCTTCAGAAAATAAAGATTTTGCATCTTACCCAAATATGCTGGGGACTAGTTAAAGGAAGCGCAACAAAGAAGTTAGAGTTTGATTTTGGGAGCCAGACAACCTGGATTTGTTT
>NW_007838565.1:0-725 GCF_000696425.1 Galeopterus variegatus
CCCACCCACATTGTTCCAAATGACTTAGCAGCATTGGAGCTGCCTGGGTTAAATCTGCAGAGGTTAGTAATATGTCATCAATGTAGTGAAACACTGTAACCATGCTGGAACCAGTCCACTTGGCTAGGTCCCCAGCCACCAAACCATAACAGATGGTTGGGCTATGCAGATAACCTTGGAGCAATACTTGAAAGGTCCACTGTCTTCCTTCCCAGGTGAAGGTGAACTGATCTTGGCTATCTGCCGAGATTGGAATAGAGAAAAAAAGCATTTGCAAGGCCCAGTACATAATGATAAGTTCCCAGCTGAGTCATCAGCTGATCCGTCAAGTCATGAACTGAAGGCACGGCTGCATGCAAAGGAGGCAGTACTTTGTTCAGTTCTCAATTGTCTACAGTCATTCTCCAGATACCATCAGGCTTTTTCACTGGCCATACAGGAGCATTAAATGGGCTATGAGCCAACGAATAATGCCAACTTTCTCTAATTCCAATACAGTGACACTTATCTTCGCATGTCCTCCTGGTAGGCAATACTACTTTACATTAACTACACATCTTGGCTTGGATAACAATTGTGGGTCATGTTTAGCATATCCTCATAACACAGGCTTTATTGTCCGTATTCACAGCTGAAACTCTCCAACTGCTGTTTGCAGGTGCAAACCATAAAGTACATCCACACCCAAGATGTATTCATTCAGCTATGGGAGATATATATATATA
>NW_007838566.1:0-725 GCF_000696425.1 Galeopterus variegatus
AGGTGCATTTCTAGGATAGAATTGAGGGACATATATTTTTATACTGACATGTTGCCAAGTTATCAAAAAGCAGTTTACAAACACTTCCTCATTTATCTGTGAGAATGCCCTTTTCTCCACATTCTCACCATCGATAGATTATACCAGTTTTTAACTTGTTATAGTCCGGTCTGTGTAAAGTACTCTCTCGTTACTTTAATTTGCATTTTCTTGATGTATTAGTTTCCTGCTGCTGCTGTGACAAATTACCACAAACTTAGTGGCTTCACACAGCACAAACGTGTTATTTTACAGTTCTTAAGTTTGATATGGATGTCACTGGGCTAAGATTAGGGTGTTGGCGGGGCTGTGTTTTCTCTGGAGGCCTAGGGGAAAATCTGTTTCCCTGCCTTTTCTAGCTTCCAGAGGCTACCGCATTCCTTGGGTCCTGGCCCCTTCCTTCATCTTCAAAGCTAGCTACACTGGGCCGTATATCAGGTTCTCCCTTCTGATTCCCTTTTCTATTTTTATGTACACTTGTGATTTCATTGGGTGTACCCAGATAATCCAGGATAATCTCCCTGTTTTAAGGTCAGCTGATAAGCAACCTCGTTTCCATCTGCGATCTTAATTCCTTAGCCATGTAACATAACATATTTACAGGTTCTGTGCATTAGGACATGAGCATCTTTTTTGGCGGGGGTGGGGAGGATATTATTCTGACTACCATGTTTGACTACTTATGT
>NW_007838567.1:0-725 GCF_000696425.1 Galeopterus variegatus
ACACTGAGGGTTGCGATCCGTTGCCGGACACGGAAAAAGACCAAAAAAAAAAAAAAAAAGACAAAAAAAAAGAAAAGGATTTGGAGATTTCCCTCCACCTGAGTCTCAGAATGAGTGAGTATTCATTATCCTGAAAGGTGGGGAGGACACTTCAGGGAGAGGAGGGTGTGTGAACCAGAACACAGAGACACTAACTGCCTTTCTGGGCCCAAAATTCATCCTGTTGCCATCCTTAGCTGGCTGACTAAATAATGTGCGTGAGGCCTATGTGCATGCAACTGACTCTTCCGGAAGGATTGCTGACTGGTTTCTGTTCTATCTGCAATCGCTTGTATCCTGATTACTTCTGAGATTGCCTTCTTACCCTTGTCCCTACACGACCATCCGGTACTACCTGGTTGAGCCCATTGATTCCTGAGTTTGCCTGGGAGTAGAGAGTTTTTCTTTCTTTCCTCCACATTCCTCTGCCTCTTTCCATAGAAGGTCTTATGTCTTTGAAATGTCATTCCATTATATCACTGGGAAGGATCTTGTACCTATTCCTGAAGTTAAGGTCTATGTCTTCATTTTTTTTCGCTAGTTTATTATATTTATCTTTATTTTTTATTGGAACATAGTTGATTATACATATCTGTGGGGTACGGCATTAAATATCAATACCTATGTGCAATATGTGATGTTCAAATCTAAGTCTTTGTCTGCAGGTATCCATAGACTGGACAAGA
>NW_007838568.1:0-725 GCF_000696425.1 Galeopterus variegatus
TCCACCCATTCATCCACTCACCCATCCATCCACCCACCCACCCATCCATCTATCCATCCACACATGCATCCAACCATCCACCCACTCATCCATCCACCCACTCACCCACCCATTCACCCACTCATCCATCCATCCATCCACCCACTCATCCATCCACCCACTCACCCACCCATTCACCCACTCATCCATCCATCCATCCACCTACCCACCCATCCATCCATCCATCCACACATGCATCCAACCATCCACCCACTCATCCATCCACCCATTCACCCACCCATTCACCCACTCACCCATCCATCCATCCATCCATCCATCCACCCACTCATCCATCCACCCATTCACCCACCCATTCACCCATTCACCCACTCACCCATCCATCCATCCACCCACCCATTCATCCATCCATCCACCCATTCATCCACTCACCCATCCATCCACCCACCCACCCATCCATCTATCCATCCACCCCACCTACCCACCATTCATTCATCTGTGCAATCCAGCCTTCTATCCATCCCTCCCTCCCTCCATCCACAAAGAAACCCTGAAGACAGGGGGAGAAGGCCCAGAACAGGGGCAGGGCTGGAGGGCGGTGCTACAAGACGGGAAGATGAGGCGTGCGTGAGTCTGGGCTGGAGAGACAGATAACCTGGATCTAAATCTTGGCTCCCTCCTCCCTATTTATCCCTGGGCAAGTCACTTAACCTTCTCAACTTCAGCTT
>NW_007838569.1:0-725 GCF_000696425.1 Galeopterus variegatus
TTCAGAACATTTGATAAACCTGTGTGTTACAAATGTTGTCATTGTTCCATCAAAAGTACTAGTGAATCGTAGAATCAGTTTGACTTCATTAAACTTGGTTTTTACAGATTATTTTCAATAATAAATTATATAAGCAAATCCATTTTAAGTTACATCATGTTTTTGCATTTTAGTATGTATCTCATCACTTCCTGTATATAAATGGAAAGCAGTTAAAGTCAAGTTTTCCTTAAAACCTTTGTATCTAGCTACCTTCTTTTAGGTGTTCTTTCCGGATACACTGTTTCAGCAGACACACTATCATCGTTTGCTGCCTAAGGCTGATAAGAAACTAGCAGCTATGTCTAACTCATTGTGCATGTACAACTGTCCTCTAGCTTTGAGATCAATAGCCAAGGCCTTTCGGTAATCAGCAACTTACAGTAAAGGGGAAGGGCAGAGAAGTTTGGTATTTACTCTTGACTTGGAGAAATAATGTGCCTCTAGCATTAACAGAAACAGTTATAAGAGAGAAGAGAAAAGTCTGAATACAAAAACAAAGTCAAGGTACTTTCTTTGTATATGAAAAGAGTGGGATTGGTATTGGTGGGGAGGAGAGAAAGAAAGGAAACTGGTTTAGGGGATGGGAAAATTTTTTTTTGCTGTCATTTTAGTATCAAATAACTGAAAAAGGTTCTAAAAGTCCCAGGAAGGAGAGAGAACTGAGGGTCTGAACTGTACTCTAA
>NW_007838570.1:0-725 GCF_000696425.1 Galeopterus variegatus
ACACCCATGGCCTCCCACGGGCCCCACTTAGCCTGCTCCAGGAACTCACCTTCCGTGATTGCTCCTTCCCACACCTCCTGGGCTGCGCTGAGTCCCTAATTCTAAACTCCCATGGCATCCTTTGCAAACGAGTATATATAACATCAATATAACAGCCATGAAAAGAACAGCAAAGATGTGAGTTGCAGAAAGGCCTTCCTATCCCTTCCAGTTCAGTTCCAGCACTCCAGTGATGGAATAGGCTGCCTCATGAATCTGTGAGCTTGGCCTCTGAGATGCTCAACAGAGGCAGGCAGCCATTCATCCAGGTCCTAGGGGTGCGGTGGGTGGGGTGGTGGTGGATTCCTGCGTGGGGCAGAATGTCAGAAGAAGTAATCTCTAATATGTGACTCTTCAGTTCCATGAGTACTGGGCTAAGTCTTTGTGTGGCACAGACGCTTGACAACCTAGACATCTAGACAAAAGAAAAAATGATGGCTTTCACTCAGGCTGTTCAGAAGATGATTTGCAAGTACCCAAGCATCCCTTTGTCATCTAAATCAGATCATCAACCATTGTTGCTCCCTGGTAAAAATGAATTTTATTTTTTTGTTGAGCTGCTTATTTATAATCCAACCTTGTTTCACAGAAGCTCTGGGGTGACTATAATGCAAATCGGACAAAGCAAAACTGTTAAAAATGCAGCGACAGACCTGCAAATGCTCCCAAATCCTGGAGCCTAGTGG
>NW_007838571.1:0-725 GCF_000696425.1 Galeopterus variegatus
GACTGGAATCCCCCTGGGCTCCTGAGCTGGAGTAGTCAGGGGCTGAGGGCCTCAGCCACACCCCCGTACATCCATACACAGCACAGTGATGACCAATGAGCTGCCACCAGAAGTGCCCCAGGCTTCCAAGCCAGGGTATCGGGGGGCCGAGGGCCTCAGTCATGCCCTGCAACATCTGCATCCAGCCCAGTGACAACCACCAAGCCACCAGTGGAAATATCCTGGGCTCCTGAGCAGGGGAAGTGGGGGGGCCAAGGGCTTCAGCCACACCCCTTCAACATCTGCATCCAGCCCAGCAATGACTGAGTCTCTGCTGCAAGTCTCCTGGTCTTCCTTGCTGTAATGAGGGGGGTGCCATGGGCCTTGACCTTGCCCCCCTACCTCCTCCTCCTCCCACCTTATTTCCTTCCCCCTTTTCCTCTCCCTCTCCCCCTCAACTGCTCTGCAACAACATCTTAGAATATAAAGAAATAATATTTATAAATAAATAATTTTTTTTTAAAAGTCAACAAGAAAAATGCCTAAGTGTCCCCCCACCACAAAAAAAGAAACAAATGATAAATGCGTGAAGTGATAGATAACTACCCTGATTGGATCATTGCAACATATATGTATTAAAAGATCAAATTGTACCCCTTGAATATATACAATTATAATGTGTAATTTTTTTTATATTTTTAAACAGTTTTTCAAACCTTTCACCCTAAGATTATATTAAAATTATC
>NW_007838572.1:0-725 GCF_000696425.1 Galeopterus variegatus
CATGCCACAGGGAATACCTGTTCCCTAAAAATCAGGATGATAAAAGCTGAAGGTCCAAGCCACTACACCACTAGACTTATCTTAAGTGTAAAGACATGTGAACAAGAATACCTGTAAGTAATGCCAGAACTCTTCATTGTGATGACTGTTGTGAAATACATGGAGAAACACGATAAACACAGGAACATGAGAAAAACATGCCTCTGTCACTGGCCCAGTCAATTCTGGCCTAGAGTCCTTTGGATGGCAGATAAGGTTTTTGTGTGATGGAAAAGGTATTGGCACCTACTGTAGATCACACCTGTAAAAGAAAGGACTTGCCAGTCTGACTACATAATATCAGTTGGCTTTATCAATCATTATTAGGGACAGCTTCTCCCATAAACAAATGATACTTTTTTGGTTTTGGAAGCCGCAAAGATGAAATAGCAACTTGCTATTCACTCCTTTGCCACGATCTCCTTGCAGCCTTGTATTAAGTAACATCAGGCAAAGGTACAAGGAATAACATATAGACTCTGAGGAGGTGTGAAAGTGGCTCCTTGCTTCAGAAAGCTCAATATCACATGGTTTATGCCGCTTTAGACAGAGAAGACCGGGAGCAACATTTTGATGATTTCCTTATTAGGATTACCTGAAGCATAGATTAACATCCTTAGGGCTTTTTTTTTTTTTTTGTCTTTTGTTTTTTTCCGTGTCCGGCAACGGATTGCAACCCTCAGTGT
>NW_007838573.1:0-725 GCF_000696425.1 Galeopterus variegatus
GGACCCATTCCATTCTCCCGATAAGCCAGCCCCAAGTGTGCAACTCTTCTCGTTTTGCAGGAGCAAGTGCAGGGTGGGACTGAGAATCCCCAGTGTGGCGCCACTCAGCCACAGTAGATGGCTACAAGCCGATAGCAGATGGTTCCTGTGGATACCTCTGAGTGCTGGGTGCCAGCTGGGCCGGGGTCTGCTTTTCCCTGAAATTCTTCCCGCCTCTGCCTGTTAGCAGTGGGGGCTCCAACCATCCTGTTCCCCTTGCCTTCCTTGCAGAGTCACAGAGCAGGACTTCAGGCAGGTGGGGCATCTGGGGCACAGGAGGGTCTAGTATCTGTGCCCGGTTCTGGCCTTTTCCCTCCAGGGTCAGGGGAAACAGCCCTGAGGGTGCTGCCTTGACGCCTAGGGTCAGATTTCCCCCATGTGGGAGCCCTTACCACATAGTAGCATACAACAGAAAATGCTGGTTGCAAATTGATGTATAATCACTGTAAATTATTTTGATTCCCACCACTTATTTACTTATTTATTTGGTGGCCAGCCGGTATAGGGATCAAACTCTGGACCTTGTTGTTATCAACACCACGCTCTACCCAAGCCAGCTAACTGGCCAGCCCATAAATTATTTTGTAATGAAGGCATGTAGGGTGAATATTGTAGAGTGAATGGTTTTGTTTGTGTGGTCCAAGCCCTGTGCATGCATGTGTGTATGTGTGTATTTATTTATTTTT
>NW_007838574.1:0-725 GCF_000696425.1 Galeopterus variegatus
TTGATGAATATAGATACAAAAATCCTCAATAAAATATTAGCAAACAGAATACAACAACACACATGTAAAATTACTCACCACGATCAAGTGGGATTCATTCCAGGGATGCAAGTGTGGTTCAGCATACGCAAATCAATAAATGTGATACACCATATTAATAAAATCAAACATAAGGACCATATGATCATCTCCATTGATGCTGAAAAAGCATTTGATAAAATCCAACACGCATTCATGACGAAGACCCTCTATAAGTTAGGTATAGACACAAAGTATCTCAACATAATTAAAGCCATATATGACAAACCCATCACCAATATCATCCTGAATGGGGAAAAGCTGAAAGCTTTTCCTTTAAGAACAGTACCAGACAAGGATGCCCACTCTCACCACTCCTATTCAACATAGTGTTGGAAGTACTAGCCAGAGCAATCAGAGAAGAGAAGGAAATAAAAGGCATCCTTATTGGAAAAGATGAAGTCAAACAGTCTCTGTTTGCAGATGACATGATCCTATATATCGAACAGCCTAAAGCCTCTACAAAAAACGCTTGGAGGTGATAAATGAGTTCAGCACAGTAGCAGGATACAAAATCAACACATAAAAATCGGTAGGATTTCTATTCACCAATAGTGAACATGCAGAAAGAGAAATCAAAAAAGCGTGCCCATTTACAATACCCACCAAAAAAATAAAATACCTAGGAATTGAGCTAACCAAGGATG
>NW_007838575.1:0-725 GCF_000696425.1 Galeopterus variegatus
TTAAAGCAGTTATAGTTCACAGCAAAATTGTGTGGAAAGTACAGAGTTTCCACATACCCCCGGGCCCACACATGCATCCCTTCTCCTGCTGTCAACATCCTGCACCACAGTGGACACCTGTTACAATCGATTAACCTGCCTTGGCACATTATCATCACCCAAAGTCCATGGTTTACATTAGAGACCATTCTTGGTGTTGCACATTCTATGTGTTTAGACAAACATGTAATGACATGTGTTCACCATTATAAAATCCTACAAGGTATTTTTAATAACCTAAAAATTTTCTGTGTTCCTCCTATTCATCGCTCCCTTTTCCCTAATCCCTGGAAACCACTGATCTTTTGATTGTCTCCACAATGTTGCCTTTTCTTTAATGTCATATAGTTGGAATCACATAGTATGCAGCCTGGTGAGGATGTGGAACAGCAGGAACTCTCATTCATTGCTGGTGGGATTGAAAAATGGTGCAGCCACTTTGGAAGACAATGTGTCAGTTTCTTACAAGACTTAACATACTCTTACCATATGCTCCATCAATTGCACTCCTTGGTATTTATGAATACTATTTGAAAGTTTATTTCCACACAAAAAAACTGCACATGAAAATTTAGAACAGCTTCATTTATAAATGCCCAAACTTGGCAGCAACCAAGATGTCCACCAGTAGGTGAAGGAATTAATACACTATGGTACATCTGGGCAATGGAATATTATTCAGCACT
>NW_007838576.1:0-725 GCF_000696425.1 Galeopterus variegatus
GAGGCTATTGCTGTCCACTGAGTCAAACAGTGTTCTCTAACCTACCAGCTTAGAGATGAAATAAACCACCTCACACCATGTTCCTGTGGTATTGCAGGACCTGACTGCCCATGGACAAGACTGAAGTTGGACATGCCTTACATGCCATTTTTTCCAAATGGCTGCTGAATATAACATGGCAGCACATGCACTACTCACCAGCCAATTGCCTCTGTGTTCTCAGATCCATTTCCCAGCTTTCTCTGCTCTGTCCCATGCCACATAAAGCCAACTCTTACAAACCAGATTTCCCAGACTCCCTTGTTAACAGGCTTCCAACCTGGTGGGACAGCGGGAGGCAACTGTGGAAGACTGGAGGACAGAAAGAAGGAGGAAACTGGGGTACTTCTCCTTCTCTCTGCCTTGATGTTGTCTCCAGCATCTCCTCCATAATTTCTACCTCCTCCATGTGGCCCTCCATCCCCTCAAAGTGGGAGCTGCCTCCTCCTGTTGTAATCTTCAGGTGGCCCCCCATTCTCTATATTCCTTTTCCACTACTCCAAAGCCTTTCTAATTGGTTTCCCATTTTGAACTTCCTCTACTGAATTACCTAAAATGTGTTCTGGTTTCCTGACTGAGTCTTGACTAATAACTTTATTACTTATCATCTGACATAGGAATTTTCGCAACTCTTTGGGGTCTGAGTGACAATCTGGAAGATGAAATTTTGATGCCAAAAGTAAATC
>NW_007838577.1:0-725 GCF_000696425.1 Galeopterus variegatus
CTGCCCTCCTGACGCTGGCCGGGGGCTCCCCACGCCACCAGCCCCGCCAGAGATCCACGGGGGTAGTGGGATTAGAGGCCAGTCCGCAGGCCCCTGGAGGCCCCGCACCGGGGCACGCAAGTGGCAAGGCTCAGTGAGGAGCCACACCAAGTGAGGAGGGCAGGCCTGGCTGAGCCGGCCGGCTCCGCCCCCACCCGAGAAAATGGAGGCAGTGCTGGTGCCGGTGCCTAGCCTGGTATGGTAGGCGGAAGTCGGAAGGGTTTCTGCCCCACAAGCGGAGCAGGGCTGGGGGTCACTCACAGAGCTCACAGAGCTTGGCCAGTCAGGCGTCTTCCTCTCCGTTTCTGCGTCATTGCTGCCACGTTCCTTGGCCTTTGTTGCCTCGGGCTGCTCACTCAGTCCCGCGGCGCAGCTCGGGCACTCTCAGGAATCTTCTTTGGTGTTGGCCCTAAAACCTCGAATCTGTAGTTGCTTTTTTATCGTTGTAGATTAGTTGATCAATGATTTATTCATTTTATGTTGCTCTTGGAAATGCAAATAGTGCTCTGGCAGCACAGCACACACTTCTCAGGCTCACGCTGTCTTCTGGCACCCCCACTCCAGACCCGTCCCCATCTTGAATCGTAGCATATCTCATTTCAAACTAGCCACATTTCCCTCGCTTGGTTGCATGTGAAGCTCATGGCTGTCGTATTGGACAGCACAGGTCTAGACCAGACACCTGC
>NW_007838578.1:0-725 GCF_000696425.1 Galeopterus variegatus
GTTTTATGTTTATAGTTTTATGTTTTCCACTTAAGTCCATGATCTATTTTGAGTTAATTTTTGTATAAAGTGTGAGGTTTAGATTGAAGTTCACTTTTTTCCCTACGAATGTCCAATTGTTCCAGCAGCATTTGTTGCAAAAGCTACCCTTCCTTCTTTGAACTGTTTCTGCACCTTTGTCAGAAAACAGTTGGTGGCTTTTTAATGGTGGCATAAACGTCCTTCAGGGGTCTAACCAGCAGTAGATAACTGATGTCAATCAAGACTATGGCAGTGACCCAGTCAGTATAAATATCTTTATAAAAATATAATTACTAAGAGAAGAAGAAATGTTATTACCATCTGCTTGTATCTTAAGGAAAGTTTCAAGATAGAGCCAGACTACCAGTACAATTCTCTTTCTGAGCTTCAGCAGTTATCAGCAACTTGTTTAATTTCATCTTGCTCTTTATTAATCTACTTCTAATAGACATTTTTTATCCTTTCATTTCATGGTTTGAAGGTCAAAAGTTATTAAAATTTTACCCACATGCCCAGCCACTTTCAATATATTTAGTTTGGTTTTTGTGCTTCATATCAACTCAGTATCCCTTCCTGGCTCTTTATTCAGAAGAAAAAGGGAGGAAAGCAGCTATTAATTTGGCTCTCAGTGTGTCTCTTAAATATATGCACTGCCCACTCCTTTGTTTCAACATCAAACTGAATATTTATTCACCATTCTTTCT
>NW_007838579.1:0-725 GCF_000696425.1 Galeopterus variegatus
TTTAAAGTTTCAGGCCTTATATTTAAGTCTCTAATCCATTTTGAGTTGATTTTGGTATATGTGTAGTAAACATTTTAAGTGATTCAAGCACAATTGACATGATTCTAGCTGGCCCATGAACATACTTTGAAAACTCAATTCTAAGTCTTACTCACTTGAAAGTTTGTGAACTATTTGCTCTAGTTAATAAAAACATATTTCCATTTTTCTGGCTATTACTATACTAGTCCATTTGCCAAAATTTTACTTTCCACATTTCCTAATTCCCTGAAAATTGCAAAAACCTCATTTTCATGTACATTCTAAAGCCTTCCCTGACTAGTACCAGCCAAAAATAATCTTTCTCCACTGTGCAGTTATAATTTTAGTTTTGTATGACATTCATTATATACTACCCGCATAGTTTTCTATTACTACATAACAAATTACCACACTGGCAGCTCAAAACAATACCCATTTATCAGCCACATTTCTGTAGGTCAGAAGTCCAGTACAGTTTGCTGGGTTCCTTGCTCAGGTTGCAATCAAAGTGTTATCTGGAGCTTAAGAACCATTTCTAAGGTCATTTATGGTACTGGTAGAATTTAGTTCTTTGCATTTTGGAGACTAAAGTCCTCATTTTCTCACTGGCTGTTAACCAGGAACACTCCCAGATCCTCGAGGTTGCACTCAAGAGTCCCCTCCATATCAGCAATAGAGAACTCCCTCCATGTGGAATCCATTTC
>NW_007838580.1:0-725 GCF_000696425.1 Galeopterus variegatus
GATCTCTATTTCATCAATTATTATATAAAATCCTAAAAATTATTTTTAATGAATATGTGTTTCATTATGTGGGTACATAAAAAATTATTTACCCAATTTGTCCAATTTACAATGAAACATTTACGTTGATTACATTTATTTGTATTTGAAACAATGCTGAGATGAACATTCTCAGAGTTCAATGTTGATGTACATTCATGATGCTTTTCTATTTCTATGAAATGAAATTATGAGATCAAAGGATTCATCCTTTTGAAGTTGGCTATTTAAATTGCCAACTTAATATCCTGAGAACTTGTATCAATTTACTCTCCCACCAGCAGTGGGCACACATATATCTTCAAAGTGAAGCATCAAATAGATCCTATCCAAAAAAGGTAATTTGATTTTTTTGACTCCAATACAAATTTGTGGTAGATAGTAATAATCTCAGCAATAGGATCACAAAGATTCTATTAGGTTGAAATGATGTTGAAATAGATTTAACATGGTTTATTAATCAGAGATTTTTCTATATGTATAAATTTGGTTCTGGATCTGAGGATTGCTATGATTACAAACTATAATCATAAAAAAGAAGATTGCATCAATTTATGCTTAACTTTTAGAGGCATAGAATAGAATTAACTTTTAGAGGCATAAAATAGAGAAGTCATATGTACAGGACAGTCTAAGAAACAGACCGAGAATGGAAAATCAAACTCAATGCTCCATTCACTCATTTA
>NW_007838581.1:0-725 GCF_000696425.1 Galeopterus variegatus
CGACCATCGAGCCACTGCAGGAAGCTCCCAGGACTCTCCTGAGCTGGGGCAGTGGGGGGCCTTGGGCCTTGGTCATACTCCCCTAACACAAGCAACCAGCCTAGCAACAACCACCAAGCCACAGCAAGAAGGGCCCTGGGTTCCCAAGCTCGGGAGGTGGAAGGCGAGGGCTTTTGCCACACCCCCCTGACATCTGCACCCAGCTTGGCAATGACCAAGCTACTGCTGGAAGCCCCCTGGTCTCCCCAGAGGAATGAGGGGGATGTCACAGGCCTCAATCCCACCCCTCCTTTTTCTTCCTCCTTCCACCCATCTCCCTCCCCTTTCCCCTGCTCCTCCCTCCCAACAGCTCTGCAGCAACATCATAGAATGTAAAAAAATAATTTTAATAAAATAAAATTAAAAAAATTTTTTTTCCTTGAAAGCTCAGATTTTATCATTGATACCAAACACTGTCACCTGCCTTCCTTGAAGTGGCAGGCTCACATCGTTCCTCTTTAACAAAATATCTGCCAGATAGCTGTGTTTGAAAACCTGGTTCATCTGCCAGTCATTCTTTCAAGAAAAAATGATGTTGCATGAAAGAGTGGCTAGTTTTGCTTGCAACTCAAACACTCACACAAGCTCTTTTCCTGGACACAACCATCATACTTTGGTATGCAGCGGAGTGTTTTATATGTCCTTCTAATTTCATCACAAAGAATAGTAAAGGCAAACCTGGACTC
>NW_007838582.1:0-725 GCF_000696425.1 Galeopterus variegatus
GAGAAAATCTGGCTTTTCTGGGCACACTGGGCTGTGTGGTTGCTCTGATAAAGACTACTCTGTGCAAATATTACTTGCCATTTCTAGAACCCACATTAAATAAGATCATGATGAGAAGGCAGAATTTCAGGGGCTGAGGAACTTGTCAATAAAGAAAGTGAACAGATGAATGGGGTCAGCAGAGAGCAAATCATTCCAATTCATGGTGTCTCTTTAAGTCAAGCCAGTCAGTCTCCGTGCGACTTTCTGGCTCTCTTTCCAACGATTCCTCCCTCTCTTTAGATTCTGCCTCTGCTGAGTCTAGTTCATCCTTTCATTAAGTCATCCTTGAGCTGTCAAGCTTTCGTCGATCATCCTTTTCCTGAACTCCTAGTCTATAACATGGGTTAGCACATGGGTCTGTTCATTCTGGGGGAGTATACAGTCCGCTTCATGACAATTTTAGTTTTGGCTCCCAAAACTTACAAATTCTTGTAAGTTGCTTATAAGACCACTGAAGACAGGGATCCATGCTCCTCCTCCTCTACCAGAAAGAGCTTCCTCACAACTGATAACACTTACAGGATGTGCCTGGGTCACTTCTGGGGATGACAAGTCCTACTACTTGCCACTATCTCCAATTTAAAAGGTTTATCAAAATACATTTTTTTTTGTAGCTGTATATATTCTTTCTCTATTTTACTTTTTCCTCTTTGAAAAAAGTTTGACTAGTTTCCTTCCCACTC
>NW_007838583.1:0-725 GCF_000696425.1 Galeopterus variegatus
AGGACATGGAGAGAAGTATGGGTCTAGTTTCATTCTAAAAGATGTAGTTTAGAGTCTCATGGCCTGTATATAAAAATTTTTTAAAAATTCCTTCTTGAAATTCCTAGAGTGGGTTTTTTTTTCAGTGAGTAAGTCCCAAGTGATTTCATAACTCAAACTTCTCACATCTTATGATATCTGTTCTTCATAAACTTGGCACAGACCTTGTCATGTCTGTGCTGCTGGGGAAGGGGAGAAACAAAGAGGATTAGGGTTCACAAAACACAATACAGCAGCACATCAAAAAATTAAATATCATGATCAAGTGGGATTCATCCAAGGGATGCAAGGATGGTTCAACATACACAAATCAATAAAATGAAGGAAACAAACAAACAAACAAACAAACAAACATGATTATGTAGGTAGATGCAGAAAAAGCATTTGAAAAAATTCAATATCAATTCATGATAAAGACTCTCAGCAAATTAGGCATAAAAGGAAAGTATCTTAAAGCAATAAAAGCCATATATGATAAATCCACTGTAATAAATGGGAAAAAGCTTTCAGCTTAATATTGGGAAGAAGACAAGGATGCCCACTCTCACCAGCCCTATCTAACATAGTACTAGAAATACTAGCCAGAGCAATCAGGCAAGAGAAAGAAATAAAGGGCATCCAGACAGGAAAGGATAAAGTCAAACTGTCCCTATTTGCAGACAACATGAATTTCTATATAGAAAAAC
>NW_007838584.1:0-725 GCF_000696425.1 Galeopterus variegatus
CCACGCTCCCAAGTGCCGCACTCTACCGAGTGCACCACCGGGCCGGCCCTCAACTTCATTTTTTTGCATGTGGATATCTAGTTTTCCCAGTACTATTTGTTGAAAAGACTGTCCTTTCACCATTAAATGGTCTTGACACCCTCGTCAAAAATCACTTGACCATATATGTGTGGTTTTATTTCTGGACTCTCTATTCTATTCCTTTTGTCTACATGATTGTCTTTATGCCAGTACCTAGCTATTTGATTACTGTAGCATGGTAATAAGTTTTGAAATCAGGAAGTGTGAATCCTTCAGATATGTTCTTGTATTTCAAGAATGTTTTGACTATTCAGGGTCACTTAAGATTCCATATAAATTTTAGGATGGGTTTTTCTATTCCTACAAAAAACATCATTGGGATTTTGATAGGGATTGCATTGAATCTGTAAATTATTTGGGGTAGTATTGACATTTTAACAATATTAAGTCTTTCAATCCACGAACATGGGATGTGTTTCCATTTATTTATGTCTTTAATTTCTTTCAGCAATGTTTTATAGTTTTTATTGTGCAAGTCTTTCACCTCCTTGGTTAAGTTATTTTCTAAGTATTTTATTCTTCTGATGCTATTGTAAATGCAACTGTTTTCTTAATTTCCTTCTCAGATTGTAAATTGTTAAGGTGTAGAAATGCAACTGATTTTTGTGTATTGAGTTTGAATCAGCTACTTCACTGAATTTATT
>NW_007838585.1:0-725 GCF_000696425.1 Galeopterus variegatus
TTTTTTTATTTTATCCAATCTAATTAGCAGATTAGTTAGCAAACCCCACTGCCTAAAAATGTAAAAATTATTGGACTTCCATAAGATTGCAAACTAAGAGCATAACCTGCTGCTTAGCAGTATCTCCTTCCTGACGCACACTCCACAAGGGGTATAAGAAAAACTTCAAAATATCACCTACATTTCTTTTAAAAGTAAGAAGAACTGTTCAGTAAAAGTATCCTAGCAGGGCCTATATGCCAAAGGCTGTGATTGGAAGACTTCATGTTTAAATCAAAAGCCTAAAGCCCAGTGACAGCAAGACCCCAAACTGCAGGTTAATATTAAAACCATTGTGAATTCAGGGCTAAGAATCAGCAGTTTGAAGAAGAGCAAAAATATGGCAGAAGATAACTGATTAATAAAGAAAATTATTACAAGAGCAGCAGACCAAGAGTCCAGAGACCTGGATTATCCCCATTGAAAGAGGCCACTCTGTTTGGGTTGAAAATGTGCTCTTGCCCTAAATTCTTGTTCAATGAAGGATCCAAGAGAAAAATAAACTTGTTTAGACATTCTCAGTGGAAAAGGTAGATGGCCACATTGAAAGAGACAGGATTTCAGGATAGGTGTATTAATCAGTGTTCTCCATAGAAATAGAACCAATTTTTATATTTATAATAATATATCATATCATATATATGTAGATATATACACACACACAGAAAGGGGGTTATTGTAAAGAA
>NW_007838586.1:0-725 GCF_000696425.1 Galeopterus variegatus
TTAGGCTCCACTTGGCTGTTGGGACACACGGTGGTAAAGCACTCTCCTCCTTTCCATTTCAGTTTCTTTGACTCTGGCAGAAGACTGCAGACTCCCAAGGCAGATACGACATGTCACTCATTGAGAGAAAAGGCAAGCAGAAAGGGCCCCAGCATCAGGGCACAGACTTGACCCCCATGTGCAGCCATGCTACGCACTAGCTGTGCGGCCTGGGCTTGTTTTCCTCCTCCGCTGATGAGAGGATGCTTTGCTACTAGATTATTATTGCAGATTCCTGTGACACCAGCTTCATAAACCTGTATCATCTGGTGAAGTTCTTGGCCTCTGTGCTCCTGAGCTACTGGCTACAAGGCATGCACAAAGCATGTCCCTGTAACATCAGCTCTGAAAGCTGTAACCACACAGCCAAAGTCCAGCGTCCAAATGGGTATTTTATATGCACCTCTGTCCTATAAATAACGTTAGTTTCTGGTGCTTAGAGCACATAAACTAATCTGTTTCTTTATTATGTGGTAAACATGCAGACCAAAAGAACCTGTGCTTTCCAGGAAAGCCAAGAACAATTTGTTCCATCTTTAAAAGTATGTACAGGTGCTGGAAACAATTCCTCCTTATTTAGAAGGAGAATCATTTAGGTATGAATTAGGAGGCATCACAAAAAATTCAGTCAATTAATTTTAGTGACCTGAAAATAATACAGTTCAACCCTATTTTCCAGGTGTACT
>NW_007838587.1:0-725 GCF_000696425.1 Galeopterus variegatus
TGTGCCATCAGCCTGGGGAAGCCTGGTCTTTTTTATTGTCCTCTCGAATATTTCACTTTCATACCTACTTTAAGGCTTTCACTCTAGCTAGTAAAACAGATCATTTGTTATAAAATAAAGATTTAAGCTTCTGGGCCTCCTTGTCTTAAACAAGCTTATAATTGTTGGATCTTGTGTTTCTGCCAGGATGGCCGTGATTAATGACTAGGCAGCAGAAAAGAATCTATCCTGGAATTCTACCATTCCATTTCCCACAGCAGCGCTTCCTTCCCTCTGGGCTGAGTACCTGGTATCACTGAGAAAATAAAGTTCAACTCATTCAGAGTCCATCAACTAACCTCCCCTTTGTCATCTCTGAGCCTCACCTCCTTCCCTAGCATTTTTGAGGACAGAATGCCTCTCCTGCCTTCCAGCGCTCCCTTCTTGTGGTTTGATTCCTTCCTCTCTCGACTCCTTGAGTTTTGTCATCTCAGTTCTCCTCCCAAGTCACCCAGGTTAGATACTTTAGAAGTGGCTTTGACTCTTTCTTTGACTCCCACATGCAATGAGTTGCCAATTCCTATCGTTCCTCCCTCCCAGATGTCACCTTCTCCCTCCTCACTGCCACTGTGGTCTCCTGCTGCAGGAATTTTAGATTCTTGGGGCTCGTAGATTGTGTCCCCTGAATCTAGCTCTTCGGCAGTCTGGCATTTGAAATAGAGTTTCTATTTTGCTACTTTTTAGTT
>NW_007838588.1:0-725 GCF_000696425.1 Galeopterus variegatus
CTCAACGTATAGGGCCCTGTGCTAGGTGATATTTTTCTGGGAAAAAATAATGGAGAAAAATAATGGAAAAATAATGGAGGAAAATGGAGATTTATAACAATTTTATTCTAGATTCTTTTCCCAATTTTTTTTCAGGCCAATGTTCAAATTTTCTACAATCTATAGGCAAATTCTTATTTTTCTTTCTATAGTTGGATTAAGAGATTGTATGTATTTAGAAAAGGCAACTTGGCAAGGCACAAAACAATCAGAAAAGTTGAAGGCACTGTATTTGGCAGTAATACAAACACCTGTGCATGTAATATTTCATCTTTTAATAGTTTGCAAACTATTTGTATTCTTTTTGGACCTGTGTATAAATTGCATTTTAGGAAAACATTAGCCAAGACAAAAATTCTTCTCATATTCAATAATTTACTTGTATAATTAATCTCATATATTGCCTACATATTTGAGTGGGGTTTTCTTAATTTTCTTTTCCTTTTTTTTCTTATTTTTCTTAAAAATATCAGACCAAAAATAGAGGGTTTTTTCATATTTTAAAAAAAGTTTGATAGACATCATCAGCCACTGTTCATGATAAAACTGTGAACATTTCTATAGGTTACAGATACACTTTGGGGCACCAATCAAAAGAAGAATAAATTAAATAAATTAATCACATGCCAAACTTATGGGATTGCATTATGGGAATACAAAAATCCATTGAATGTCTTATTTATACT
>NW_007838589.1:0-725 GCF_000696425.1 Galeopterus variegatus
ACTGAGGGTTGCGATCCATTGCCAGACACGAAAAAAAGACAAAAAGGAAAAAAAAAAAAAATAAGTTGTCCGAGATCAAATAGCTCTTACATAGTAGATGCATGAAACAAATCTAAATCCGACAGGCGCCAAAGCCCAGGATTCAGACTGGTCACATTCCCTGATCTGTCCAATGGATCCTTAAGAGACAAAGCACATTTTGTTTACACATTTCCCACTGATTAAAAAAATAAATAAAATTTACTTCTTATTACATTGTTCTATATTATACTTGGAACCCAATGATCTCCTCTACTCAAGCATACAAACCTTTTTGTAAGCATAGACTGTGTCCCAATAAATTTTGCACATTTGAAGAGGATAAAGCTCCATCAATATATACAATTATTATGGGTTAACTAAGAAAAATAAATTTAAAAGAGAGAAAGAAACAGAGAAATAGAGGATAGAACAGTGGTTATCAGAAGGAGGGAAAGGAAGGGAGGATGGGGAAACATTGGTGGACTAGTACAAAGTTACGCAGCTACAGTTAGGTAGGAAGAACAAGCTCTGGTGCCCTGGGGTGACCATAGCCGATCACGTTGTATGGTATATTTCAAGATAGCCAGAAAAGAGAATCTTGAATGTTACAACCACAAAGAAATAATACACATTTAGGTGATATATAAGCTGACTATTCTAATTAGATTATTATACAATATATGCATGCATTGAAGCAACAAATT
>NW_007838590.1:0-725 GCF_000696425.1 Galeopterus variegatus
CTGTATGTGGGATCCGAACCCTCGGACGGGAGCGCCGCCGCACTTCCCAAGCGGCGCACTACCCAGTGCGCCACTGGGCAGGCCCCTACACCACCTTTGAAGCTGATCCTGCAGCACTAATCAAGCCTTCACCTGACAGCAGCCCTGGCAAATATCTTCACGAAACCTCATGAGAAACCCAGAGCCAGAAAGCCATTTCTGACTTCCTGCCCCACAGAAACTATGGGATAATAAATGTTTATTGTTGTTTAAACCACTAAGTTTTGGGATAACTTATGCAGCAATAGAAGAGTAATGCACTCCCTTAATACAATTCTTCAAACATTGAAGATTCCTTCTTCAGGATGTCTCAAGAGCAGGGAGCATGCTTAGAAATTCTTACTAAAGGGGCTGGCCAGTTAGCTCAGTTGGTTAGAGCATGGTGTTGTAACACCAATGTCAAGAGTCCAACTACCCTTACTTGCCAGTAGCAAAAAAATAATAAATAAAAATAAATTCTTACTAAAATTCCCATAAGAATCCACAGCTAAATTCTAACCCTTCTCATATTTGGGTTTCCAGTTGGTATTAAATGATGAGATTGAGGGCCGGCCCAGTGGCGCACTGGAGAGTGCGCTGCTTGGGAGCGCGGCAGCGCTCCTGTCGAGGGTTCGGATCCCATGTGGAGACCGGTTCCCGCTCACTGGCTGAGCACACCGAGGGTTGTGGTCCCCTTGCCGGTCCCC
>NW_007838591.1:0-725 GCF_000696425.1 Galeopterus variegatus
GTTTATTACAGCTCTATTTACAATAGCTAAGAGTTGGAACCAACTTAAATATCGATTAATAGATGACTGAATGAGGAAAATGTGATAAATACATACAATGGAACACTACTCTGCCATAAAAAAGGGAAGAAATTCTGCCATTTGCAGCAACATGGATCAACTTAGAGAAAATTATGTTAAGTGAAGTAATCCAGGCAGAGAAAGAGAATTACCACATGTCCTCACTCATAAGTGGGAGCTAAAATAAATAAATAAATAAAGTTCCAACAATAACAATAATCTGTTGAACTTTCAAAAGGAGTGAACAGAACTGAGGCCACTAGAAGTGAAAAATGGGGAGGTGATGGGGAGGGGGTTAGTAAGAAATTGGTAAAGGGCCACAAAATATGATTATATTGTGTAATGATAAATACGGTAATTAAAAAAAATGAGAGAATACAATCTACCATCAGTCAATTAACAGAATCTATAGTCTTGGGCAATGTGATCTGGGGGATTTGGGCAATGTGATCTGGGTGACAGAGGTATTAGCTATCAGCTCCTCAAAAAGGCATTAGCATAGCCTGTTCATCACCAAAGCTAAGTTTATTGTAGTATGGAAGAACGCCTCCTTGATAGATTCTTAGTGGTATCTCAGGTTGGGGGTGTTTTATAAAAGTTAAAATTCTTTTGATGGCAGGACACATCATAATGACACTCAGAGAGATGAAAGGTAGAACTTTTTG
>NW_007838592.1:0-725 GCF_000696425.1 Galeopterus variegatus
TACCCTCCAAAAACCTACTGTTCTCAGGAAGAATTTTGGCATGGAGTATAATCATGTCCCTCTTTGGGGAGAGAATCAGCCCAGTTATCTGGTAGCATGGAAATATGTTCAGCCTGCTTTTTGTAGGGCCTAAACTGTCCCAAATACAAAAAGGAAATTGTTTTAACACCTAACAAATACAGAAAGGAAATTGTTTTAATACCTAACAAATTAGCAGAATAACTACATGAGGAGGGAAATCAGCTTTCCTATCACACGCAGGCATCATGCTAATGTGACACTCACCTTGCTCACAGGTTTCTCCTGTGAGCAATTTAAGGCTCAGGACACATGATTTTTTGTGTTTCTATTTTAGTCTTTCCACATTCATTCATCAGGTGAGATTACATGAATCCTGTTTATTTGCAGCATAGCACTAATCTTTATTAAAGCATCGTATGTTTAAAGGCTGTGGACGGTTTGTTAGAAGACAGAAATGCTCTCAAATTTTTGTCCTAAAATAGAATCTTGATTAGCGGTTAAAGAAAATTCACATTAAAATCTTAAATACAGTGACATAAAACTCAAAAATGATTAACTATTAGTTGACTCCGTTAAACACAGTCATTTGCCTTTAAGCCTATTTCTGTGGCAGCTTTGCAATGATTCCCTCCTTTTCAGAGTCCATGAAAGGCCTGTGTCGTCATTGTCATTGTCGTCATCATCATCATCATCATCATCATCAT
>NW_007838593.1:0-725 GCF_000696425.1 Galeopterus variegatus
TCATTGTTTAAGATTATCTCAGTTATCTAATTAAGGCCCTAAGACCTACCAGTCAGCTTCAATTTCCCCAGCCCACCAAAATTTTGGCTTGCCCAGTACATTTTGAGCAATAACGATTATTGTAAATATCAATCATCTCCCAAACATATACTTACTATTGAATAATAACTCAGGGTATAAAGAATACAGAAGACATGGTTCTTCCCCTTCCTTAAATTACCATCATGTTGAGGAAAACCATATACTTAAAAAAAAATGTATTGTTTGTTTACATGCCAGGCACTCTGGTAAGTTATTTACATCTATTGTTAGTTTTATCTTCACAATAAGGTAGGTTTTATTATTATTATGTCCATTTTATAAATGAAGAACCGGAAGTTCAAAGAACTTAAGTAACTTTTCTTATGTCATATAAGCCCAAAGTTGGCAAAGTCAGGAATTTAACCCAAGGCTATCTGAATCCAAAGTTCATGTTTTGACCTCCATACTATGAAAGACAGCATTGATTAAGTGAAGCTAAGTGATATGGAAAATAAACGTGGAGGTATGTACTGAAGAAGAGAAGAGAGGAACTCACATCTCTGAGTCTGATTGGAAGTCTGCTTAGAGGATACTGAATTTATTCTGTATCAAATTTTAGAACATAAAGCCCTTGACAACAAAAGTAAATCCCCTAAAATGTCAAGTTATGTGTATATATTTTGTGTGGCTCCAAGAGACTTTGA
>NW_007838594.1:0-725 GCF_000696425.1 Galeopterus variegatus
CACTCCTCATGGAGGAACAGTCCTTGGGGCATCTGTGAGAGAGGAGAGGAGAGGAGAGGAGATCACACAGAAAACCACCCAACGCATGCTCTGAGATCAAACCCTATCCCATCAGCATGTGTGTAGCCAAAAGTCTGGCTTGTGTCTTTCTGGCTGGGGGAGTCTGGGTCACGTGCTTGTGTCCTCAGAGCGAGAGAGGCTGGGAAAGTGAGTAGCTGGTATTTTTCAGTTTTTATACTGGGAGGAGGTCTCTGTCTTTCACCAAAGTAAAGACAGGTGTTCAAATGATTGGTGGAAAAAAGAATCACCCATATCCTCTAACATGGTCATGCCCTGGGTCACATTAGCAGGGTTCTATCACAATGTGGTAGGAGTGGCTTAGGTGACCTGTCACAGTGTCATTGATGGTCATTTGCAGGACACTCCGGCTGAGCATCAGCAGGGTTGGTCCAATTCCACTTTCTAATCTTTCTTCCAACATCAGGTGGACATCAGGAGGCCTGGATGTCATTTTTTTTGTCTCTAGGGTCTCAGTTTCTGGTCCTCTGTGAAGAGCAGTTCAAAGTAGATCATGCATAGTCTGCTAAACACCACGGGAACAATGCAATCTAAAACTAAAATTTAAGGGCAATACTTTTCTAGAGAAAATATTATTTGCAGAGATGCAACCCCACTACCTCAGGGTGTGTCATTGTTCACACTACTTTATCTTTTGGTGGCTGTGT
>NW_007838595.1:0-725 GCF_000696425.1 Galeopterus variegatus
GCGGGAGCGCCGCCGCGCTCTCAAGCGGTGCACTGTAGCAGTGCGCCACCGGGCCGGCCCAGGATCTTTGTCTTTTTGACTGAGTATACAGATGAGGTTATTTTGGTTCTGTTTTTTTCTCCTTTTCCATTGAATTAAAATTTCACTAGAATATACCATGAAGTTAAGTGTCCTGGGAACTTTTCTATGCTACATTATTGGATTATTAAATACATAGATGAAGAAATTCTTTGTCAGGAATGTTTCCTTAAATTAAAGTTTTAAATACTAGTTCAATGTATTGTTTTGTTTTTCCACTTTTGGGATACCAATTATACACATATTGGTTATTCATTGCTTCCCTTCTATGTGTAATTTTTTTTCATTAGTACTTTTTATCTTCTTTATTTTTGTTTTATTTTATTGGATCATCTCATTCATATATCATATGTCCCTCTTTGTGCATCTGTTTATACCCTTTTTTTTCATTTGGTATCCTATACTATAATCTGCCTTTGTTAGAAGATTCTGGGCAGTACTTCAGATCCTTTTTGAGTAATATGAGTTCCTGTTTCACATTTGTTATTTGCCAATTTTTATTCTTAATTTTTAATCTCTGATTTAAATTTTGATTCTGATTTTGAAATGTTTTTTTATCTGCAATTGCTTGGTTGATTATAATTACTTCACATCAGAATGTTGTGTAATATTACCTTCTGCTCTATAATTGTATTGTTTATGTGTTT
>NW_007838596.1:0-725 GCF_000696425.1 Galeopterus variegatus
ATTAAAAGAGGGTATTCTCCAAACATTGGGGTTTTCAGATGTTATACTTCACTTCTGCCAAACAAAACACTTTTGAATCACTGCTCACTGGTAATAAAAGGTGGACTGATGTAAGGACAAATATCTGCATTTCTGGCACTTTCAAAGCTAATCAAAACACTTTCTAAATTATAACTTCAATTTAATTAATGTCACAGTAACTTTAACACTATGGACTCCGTGCAAAGGCTAGATATGTTTTAAGCATGAAAAGGCTAGATATGTTTTAAGTTCATATAAAATCTGAAAACATTCTTCTGGGTATTTCAAAACCTTATTATATTGTCCTAAGGGAACTACTTTTTGGAAGGCAACAATGTTCGAAATGAGAAAACACATTTCAACTTCAACCTGGAACTTATTTTTTGAATTCCAAAATCGCAGCTCAATATTTTCTAACATTTTATTTATAAACAGTCCAAATATTTGCTGCATGATACATGTTTTGGTTTTCATGAAAAAACAGAAAGTCTTCTGTCAGCTCCATACAGGTAGAGAGGATTTTTTTAAAAGTTTATTTCTGGTCTTGTTAGCTCATAAAAGTATGTGTATAAAATATTTTTTGTTAAAATCTCTATAAATTTGGAGATAAATATTTACAATAGGAGAAACCATAATTATCCATCTATTGGAATTGTTTGTAAGAACTAGAAAAAAGGAAACACTAGTGTTTTAATATCGCTTAA
>NW_007838597.1:0-725 GCF_000696425.1 Galeopterus variegatus
CCATATCCCATGATTTTCTTAAAGGGTGAGGATAATTTCTAACAATTGCACCACTTGAAAAAGAATGAGAATTATAGAACGGGGAAAATGTGGTATTAATCCTACCATAGCTATTAAAAATAAGGCATTTTTTAAACTAGTTATTTTTTCTTTATATTCTTAAAATGAAAACAATGGAAAGTAAAGTAAAACTTCATGAGGGAAAACACTGTGTTAGTTTTATTCACAATTTATACCTAGCTCAGTGCCTGTAATGGAGTAGGGACTAGTTAATATTTTTTAAAGAAACAATTGAATAATTAAGACAGTATACTAAAATGTTTCTTTTCCATGTTCGGTTCTGCGGTGTTTCATGAACTGTAACTTGTCTACATTATTATTATTGTCATTACTTAAAGTAACTGTGTGTTGAATATCTAACGTGTCATCAAAAATTTTTAGCACCTTGTGAGAAAGGTATGCTATAACATAGAAATGGATGAGGCAATGAAGATTAGAACCAAGATATGGATTCTCATCTGTCTGACTCTGAAGAGAACCACTGTCATCTTATGACATAAAGTTTCTTCAGCGAAGGATATAACTGAATTCTTTCTACTCTATTTTATTTTACATCCCAGTGAAAATAAGCCTGCTTAATATAGGCTGTCTCTCTATAAGCTTGTTGAAAATGTTACTATGATCAGAAGTTAGAAATGAAAATGAAAAATACCTCTCACAACTCA
>NW_007838598.1:0-725 GCF_000696425.1 Galeopterus variegatus
TGGGTTGAGCTCCTAAATCCAGAAATCTACTCACCATTTTTACTTGTATGCTGCTAGGTACAATGGAAGTCAGAATGCAGAAGGTGTAGATCTAGTGGGAGGGTCTCAGTGGGATCATGCCATGTCTTCTTCCCTCCTGGGTGCACACAGGTGTTGCAGCCAGGTGCTTTCAAGATGTGGGAGGAAATACAGGTGCCTTTCCCAGGCTTGGCCCATTCTTCTATAAAGCCAGTGGACCACAATATTTGTGCAGGGGGATTTATTGCAATTTCAGATTGATGCAACTCTCCTGAGGAAGGATTGGAGATGGGCCCTGATGGTGGTCTGGATTCATAAGCATTGACAAACTCTGGGGAAAGCTCCAATGCACAGGGGTTATTCGCACATCCACTGAAGCACTTTGCAGTGGTTCATCACTTTAAACATTCCAATCTCCCATAGGGCCCAGATGGAAAATGAGGACCATGAGGATTTGTCCCTTGACATAAAAAGGATTTACTACCTCATGTAAAATTGGGGACTCAGTCCATTGTTGTTCTAAAAACATAAATACCAACGGGCCATTGGTTCCTTTCCCCTGTTTCCAAGAATTATTATGTGACTAAAAAAAAATAACTGAGACACAATCAGCTTCACCTTATCAAGAATCTTTCTTTCCTTCCTTCCTCACTTCCTTCTTTCTTTCTTTTCTTAATCTCCTTAGATTGACTGAAAATAGGGCAAAA
>NW_007838599.1:0-725 GCF_000696425.1 Galeopterus variegatus
GGACAGACTCTGGGAAATAGCAGGAAGGGGCACTATATACTCCCTCCACCTTTACCCCATCCCTGAGAGAGAGCCAGAGATGCTCTCTGGAGAAGAGAGTTCCTGGGGGCTTCCAGGACTGCACAAGACAGTCCACTTTTTGCAGAGGAGACAAAAGGAGCCTTCTCAGAGCATAGACTGAAGGCCCTTGTCACCTTCCAGTGATAAGAGACAGGTTTCCCACAAAGAAACTGGAGAGCATGGGATACTGTAGTAGAAACAGCATTAAAGTGCCAGTCAGGACACCTAGGTTTGAGTACCAAGACCTGGATTCATAATCTAGCTCTGACATTAAGTTGTGTAACCTTGAACAAATCACTCCCACTGTCAGGTCCAGAGGACCTCTAAGGTCCTTACCAAACATGTGATTCCAACTACCCTGACTAGCCCATGGGCACTGGAATGGAGGAAGGGACTCAGCATATATGAAAAGCCTACTACGTGCAATGTACTACCAGAGTCTTTTAAGAATAATAATAGCAGTGATATAACATATATGAAGAGCTTCCTCTGTGCTGGACCCAGTGTTAAATGCCTTATAAATGCAGCAATGTTATAAGAAAGTTACCCGAAACATGGAAATAAGACAAAGTGATTACTGCATGCTCTTTCAAAGTCATATTCGAGGGCCGGCCCGGTGGCGCACTGCTACAGTGCGCTGCTTGGGAGCGTGGCAGCGCTCCCGC
>NW_007838600.1:0-725 GCF_000696425.1 Galeopterus variegatus
AAAAAAAAAAAAAGCAAACCTTTGCACAGCTGCAGTGAGTAAGGTGCTACAAGGAGGAGGCCAGTCATGGATGCATGGGAGGTAGTGGGGCTAGTGAAGATTGCCCTTTGCAGATGACCGTGGGGTAACTCATATTTCAGTTCCTCTGTTCCACAGCAGCTCTTGCAGAACATTAGTGATTAATAAAGCTCACAGCCTCTCACAGAGTTAAACTGGTCTCTCTGTGTCTCAGTCACTGAAGTAGAAAATGTAACGGAGTGATTTATCCAGGATGGGGCAGGCCACACAGCAGATGAATTAGGAGTGTAGCCCAAGTCTTGGCATCTTAACTCCTTGCTCTAACCACCATAACTTCCTTCCTTATTTTTGAATTAGCTTGTGGAGAGAGCAAAAAAAGGAATGGACTATATTAATAACCACAATGCAGTGTAAAAGGTTTTAAAGACTTTCTTCATCCTTTTACTTCCCTCTCCCTATTTAAAAAAAAAACAAAAAAAAAAAACGAAAAACCCAGCTTTCTGGTTTGATGACAATTTCAGTGGCATTTCAGGACTTCCCCTCCTAATTCTCATTTGACTGGCATGTCTCCTCTTAGCCATTTCCTGTTTTACTTTGACTTCCCAGAACAGCATATATATGAAGGGGCAGCCATCATAGATTTTCATCTTTTTAAAATTTAGCTTGTGCTTAAGCAGTGAGATAAGTATAATGGTTCTGTATTCATC
>NW_007838601.1:0-725 GCF_000696425.1 Galeopterus variegatus
TCTCCTTTGTCTTATCTTTGCACTTCTAGAAAGAGATGTTTCTACCTAAGTGGGAGCTAAACAAAACAAAATAAAACAAAATCCTTTTGTTTCAGTCAAAAAATCAGAAAAGTACTACTTGCTGGCTGCCTGCTGGCTTCCAATCAAGCTGTTCTTCATAAACATGGAGCCCTTCTTTGCACATTACACCTAAATTCCTCCCTGGGGGGGGAGGAAAGCATGGAGTGGGATGGAGAAATCTAATTTTTCCTTTTATAAGAACTTTCATTACTGTCTTTCCTTTTCCCATAGAGAAGATGATGAATCAGAATGAATTGATTAAAAAATATAAGAAATTCTTGTAACCCCATTTCCAGAGAATGTCTCATGGCTGTTTACATTTAATATTTAGATCTCCAATACAAGCTTTTCATATTTACTATGACTTCATGGTTGGCCAACTATTGAAGTAAACATGTTTCCCTCTTAACTAGAAGTTTATTGGGGAAAAATTATTTACAATATATCAGCTTAAATAACATGCTGTATTATTAAGGACTTTAAAGTAACTGTATTGTACAAGGAATTCCTATGGGTTAAGCATTTGGCAGTAGGGCTTTCAGTTAACTATGACTTGGGTCAAAGAAGAATGTGCAGATTCTGAGTTTGAACTCTCAGCTCAGTCAATTGATATATTTTTAGATGCATAATAAACAAAGATTTTTACTAATCACTGTGTACAATTT
>NW_007838602.1:0-725 GCF_000696425.1 Galeopterus variegatus
CTGCTGTGGAAATTTGTACCTAAAAGGAAATGTTTCTTAAAACAGTGACATTTATTTTTAACGCAATCATATATCCTTAATTATATAATTATATAAAACTAGGGTTTGTATTCATCCTAATTTTAATTAACTTCTAACATCTAAGAATTTATTGTTTGTTTATTCTACATGATATACTCACCTTTGTTAGGGAAATGGCTATAACTGACTTGGCTACATTATGACTACTATATTAAAGAAACAAGCCAAGCAAAGATATAAACTTACATGTACATATCTCTGAAATTTATTATCTCTTCATAAGTAAAATGTGCCCATCTGAACCTTGAAACATATTTTTTAAAACTCTATCTCCTTAAGTAATCAAAAAGTTCATTTCCCACACGTACGGCTGCAATGAGCTAGGCTAAAATTATCTTGTCTAAGCATAACACAGGAGCATATTATGAAACAGATCATAGGTGTGGAAACAGTAAAAATATGTCAATTGAAGTAGATAAAGTGTTTTGTAAAATAAATGCAAACATTTCATCTTCGCAGGGATCTGAGGAGAAAGAACAACGTGTCTCCTCAGGCGTTATCATGTCTGTGTTTCAACACTCTGAGAAGAATTTATAGAAAATGGCATACTCCATTAACCATACTCATTTCAAACTCAAAATTGTTTTACCCACAAATTCTTAAACATTTTAATGAAATCTGAGACACACTTATGTCTCCATAGA
>NW_007838603.1:0-725 GCF_000696425.1 Galeopterus variegatus
TCAAGGAAATGCAAATCAAAACCATGTTGAGATATCATTTCATCACAACTAGATTCGCTATTCTCAAAAAGACAGAGAATAACAAATGATGAGGAGGATGTAGAGAAAGGGGAACTCTTTTGCACTGCTGGTGGGACTGTAAATTAGCACAGCCATTATGGATAACAGTGTGGGGGTTTCTCAAACAAATACAGATAGAACAACCATATGATCCAGCAATCCCACTGCTGGGTATATACTCCAAAGAATGGAAATCATCATTTCAAAGGGATGCCTGCACTCCTATATTTATTGCAACTCTGTTCACAATAGCCAAGAGATGGAATCAACCTACATGTCCATCAATGGATGACTGGATAAGGAAAATGTGGTGTATAATGCACAATGAAACAACGAGTCTGCCATTAAAAATAAAGCAATTGTGCCATTTGCAGCAACATGCATGAACTCAGATAATATCATGCTAAGTGAAATAAGTCAGGCACAGAAAGAGAATAGAACATATCATCACTCAGAAGTGAGAGCTATAAAAAAAAGAATTAAAAAAAGAAGAAAGATACAATAATCACAATAACTCATTCAACTTTCAAAAGAAGAGAACAGAACTGAGGTCACCAGAGGTGGGCAAAGGGAATGAATGATGGGTCATGCTAGAAAAGAGTCGTAATAGAATAACAATTCTAGGGTTCCAGATACCCAGAGAATGGAAAGGGAGATATGGGCTC
>NW_007838604.1:0-725 GCF_000696425.1 Galeopterus variegatus
CTGTAACTTGCTGGTCTGGAGAATAAATGCAGGAAGAGAACCCCAATTTGTGGTTAATATCCCAAATGGAAGGAATGCCTCTCGCTTGAGGGTTCTACAAGATTAACCCCAGGGCTTCTCACTGCTCAGAAGAGATGGGCTTTGAGTAATCTTTGGTGGCTCTGTCACCCAGGGGAAAAGGGGTGACAAATCTGTGGGAGGCAAAGCAACAGTTCTTGAGAAAGCCAGCTCACTGCAGACCTCCATGAAAGTGCTTAGTACAGTGGTTCATCCAGAGACCCATGCACTCAACAGGCAGGACAGTAAGTATTGTGTGAAGTGTGGGAAGGAATCCTATGTGGTACTTCTCACTGATTCAGTTGTCTTAATGCAAGCAGGTATGTAAAGTAAATAAGAGGAGCAGGAAGGTCACACAGAGACCAACCAAAGAGCTCACACGCCATTCAGACCATACCCCGTGAGCTGCCTCATGTGGAATGCTGGCCTGGGGCTGCCAGAGCTTCTGCTTTTTTTCAGATAAACTGAAAATTAATAGATTAGCAACATAACCAGAGCCACTTTAGACAAGCCCAAGTACAAAATGGCACCACCCACCTCCTCCCCTCCCCCTTCCCTTTACAGGAAGCCTCCTGACTCGAACAGAACCCCCTTTGCTTCCGCAAGGATGCAGTTCTCCACCCCATCCACATTAGCATAATGACCGTCCTTGATGGTATCAGCCAGCC
>NW_007838605.1:0-725 GCF_000696425.1 Galeopterus variegatus
ATATAAGGGTAAATAAAGATCTGGGAATATATACAATAAGCTGTTAATGATGGTAATCTCTGGATAGGGAATATAATTGTTTTTATTTTCCTATTTTGCATAATATATATGTTTCCTACTTTCTAGATGCATATGCTGCTTTTATAATAATAAAAGATTATTTAAAAAGGAAAATCACTATTTCTCACTGAGCCCAGATATAACTTCTGAATCATCATCAACATGAGACTGTATATTCTAGCATGGGAGGCTGCCAGGGCACCAACCCAGCTGGTAACTTTTTAAAAGCCACTCTTTGCATACCAATTTTTTTGTCTATGCATTTTACCCTTGGCTCATAAGAACTACTTTGCACTAGATCTACGTAGCCTTTTCACTTTGGCAACCATCACCAATGGTCAACTTCTTTGGATGACTCTTGGTTTCCATTTGGGCAGAAATTCTCTCCTTCTTTAGTTTTTGTGTCATATCTTTTTTACTTTTCCTCCTACCTCTCTGACTTCTCTTCAGTCTCCTTTGCAAGTTTATATTTTATTCATTTTATTTATTTAATCTATTTTTACCTATTTGTTTAATTGCCCAGAATTCCATACTCAGCCTTCTTCTCTTTTCACTCTAATTCTTCTTCCTGGAAAAGGGAAGAGCGAATGGATCTTATGTTTTGATTCTTGTTAATCTATCAACTAGGTATCTGTAGCCCAGTTCTCTCTCCTGAGCAACATAAG
>NW_007838606.1:0-725 GCF_000696425.1 Galeopterus variegatus
TTGCCATTGTCGAGGTAGGATTCAAGGGTAGGATTCATGGCCCTGGTTCTATTCTCAGCCCTGAATCTCGTTTACCTCCTTTGTACTGCCACTGCAAGCTCTTGTCCAAAAGTGTAGCCCTCCTAGACCTGCAACTCAAGAAACCATTGAATCCAGGCCCAATTTCTGCCACGGAAACCTTGTATGAGCTATAGAGCCTCATCCCTATATTAGAGTAAATACACATACAAACTCACGGTACTTTTCTCCCCTCTTAAAACTGTTAAGTAGCCTCATCTGTAAGACAGTTGAAGTTATAGAGGTTATGGAATAAAGTTGTTGGAAAATCTTTTCAGCTTTTTGTTTTGGTGACTTTCCTCAGTTTTACTTTGTTTTTAGAAAAGTGCATCTTACCACCAACCTCCGTGGGATTTAGATAGTTTTACAAGTTATCTAATTATATATGAGGATCAAAGTGAAAGGTGACCAGTTGCTCATGTCAAAAAGCATTAGGGGGCCGGTCCGGTGGCGCACTCGGTAGAGTGTGGTGCTTAGGAGCGCGCCGGTGCTCCCGCCGAGGGTTCGGATCCCATATAGAGACCGGGCCGCTCACTGGTTGAGTGCGGTGCGGGGGCGATACCGAGGGTTGTGATCCTGTAACCGGTCACGAAAAAAGACAAAAAGGAAAAAAAAAAAAAAGCATTAGGTAGAGCATTCCCAGCATGCAGACACTCAAGAATTAAAAA
>NW_007838607.1:0-725 GCF_000696425.1 Galeopterus variegatus
TCTCCTTGCTCACCTCCGACTGACTTTTGCTTTGCCCATTGCAGCCCCTGTGAGGGCAGCTAAGCAGGTGTTCCAGGATTGTGTGGAGATCCGGAACTTTGGGGCCAGTGCCAGTGGCATCTACACCATCCATGTGGCCAATAGGACGGAGCCCAAGAAGGTTAGGAGACTCCCTGGGGACTGAGGCTGTCAGAGGCTGCTCAGGCAGGGGCTTCCCACACAGACCCCGCCCTCCCCCATCAGCATCAGGCTTTGTCCAACATCTGGCTGACCAAAGAAGTTGGGGGTGGCCCTGCCTTCGGAAGGCCCAACACACTAAGGGCTCAGGTCATGAGGGCAAGCACAAGTCGCAGTGGTGGAAGTACATCCTTTGCCTGCTTCTTCTCCAGATATGCTTTTAATTGGAATAGGGGGAAATAGGTCTGTGTTGGTTCCAGCGATGCTAGCTGACATGACAAATAAACCCTGAAATTCCAGAGGCTGAGCACAAAGAAGTGAATGTGTGGCTTCCGTGTAGTCCAGATGAAGCCAGGATTGGGGTCTGCTCCTTTCCCTGGGAAATTAGGGACCGGGGTTGGTAAAGGCTCCATTGTCTTCAGTCAGAGGCTCCCAGGGTTGCCCTGTGCCTTAAGGTGCAGTCACCAGATAGGGGGAGGTCGCAGGAGGGTATGGATGCCAGGAGAGGTTTTGTGGCCTGGCCCAGTAGGGGTAGAGTCTGGGGACAA
>NW_007838608.1:0-725 GCF_000696425.1 Galeopterus variegatus
ATGACCTCCCATTGATTTTTCTATTGCATGTATTTTACTTTATTTTGATTGAAATGGTCATTCTTAACTTTTATGTATCTACTGCTTCCAGCAGAGTAAACTCTTAATTAGGGGTGGCAGTTGTTATTGGTGTTATTGTAATTTTTACATGAAGAAAATATACTGCAGCATATGCAAAATTGCTGAATAAAAATGATAAAACCTAGTTAGGGAAGGTTCTTTTAATGGAGTGGATCTTACCCTTGTCTGCACATTGGAATCCCCTGGGAGCTGTAAAAAGTACTGTTGCCTGGGTCTCACCTTCAGAGGTTCCCAGTTAATTGGTCTGGCATGAGGCCAGGGCACAGAGAGTTTTAAATGCTCCCTGGGTGATTCTAATGTACAGCAAAGATTGAAAACCACTGTTCTAAACAGAAGGACCAAAACAAAGATTAAGGATCGTCAGTATTAAAATGCAAAACATAATTAGGAGCAGCCCCTTGGAGAATGACTCCTTTTCTTAATTAAAGACCTTTGATATTGCATGACTTTCCTCAATATGAGGTTTTTCTAAAAAACAACCAACCAACCCAAAACAACAAAACACCCTAGTGTATAGGTAGATTGTCTTTCTGAAGGTATCACTGTCAGTTTGTGATGGCGTGGGAATTCACCTGCCCGTATGAAACTACACCTGTGCCTTTTCTGCTTCTCTGGGCTATGTCAGGCATAGACAAGGAAGATGT
>NW_007838609.1:0-725 GCF_000696425.1 Galeopterus variegatus
GGAAACCCGGAGTGTCTGAGCAGGACAGTCTCAACAACAATGAAAGCTGCACATTGAGCTGCGAGGCAGCTGCAAGTGAGAACCCCGAAAACTCTCCTTGTGAAGACCCCAAAGATGGACAGGACAAAAAAATACCTGGAAAAAGAAGTGCAAGAAACAAAAAAGGCACTACTAAGAAGATACCACCAGGTATTTTTTTTTTAATTTTATACTATTCTTTAATTAATTAAAAATAAACTTACCTTCCCATCCCATACTTTGTATACTCTCCTGCATCTTGCTTTTCTTCTCTTAATTTATTCTGGAGCTCGTGCCACAGTAGCACATGCAAATCCGACTGTGTGGTATCCCTCACATGTGATACGTCTCCACAGCGCTCCGTTGTATGGGTGCACCATAATTTATTTAACTGCTTCCTTATGGCTGTTCCCGGTCCTTTACTATAATAAACGGTGCTGACATTCTTTGTACATGTTTTATGCTAGGTACTTTAATTATATGTAGTCTCCTTCCTTTATAAATTAGACTATTTTCTACCAATATCAGCCTTAAAAATTTCCTTCTGTCATCACTATGGCTTTGATCTCTAACCTGTGAATTTATGCTACAATGGCCTCTTTATAGAATCTTTTTTTCCATTTCACTCAGTAAGTGAATAATATGCATGAACATATATTAATGTACATTTTATACCAGTGTTGAATAAGACGCCTTGTTTTAATTAT
>NW_007838610.1:0-725 GCF_000696425.1 Galeopterus variegatus
ACTCTGTTGATCTTCTGTTGTTATTTTCCTGATAACAGTTGTTAAATCAGATGAACTGCTTATCTTGGCTCTAATTTCAGAGCTCACTTGAGAGATCTGAAGGGGGAAATATTCTTATTTCAAGATACATCCCCTTTCCAGGCACTTACAATTATAAGTGAGGGCAGAATTTACTGTTGAGTAATAACTAGTGGAGGTGCAGAGGACCTCTATAAATAGTAGACGTATACTGTAAGTACCATCTCTTTTAGAGCTTGATAGTATCAGAATTTTAAGTTAGTACATGAACTGGGTTGATAGCTGAAACAGTGGAAGGTCAACAATTATTTGTTGAATGATTGATGTAGTCCTGGTGGTCACCTTTATTACTGAAGAGTCCTTTCTCAGACATCAAGCCTGAACATGATAGTTTAATATAATCATTTTTCACCAAATATTCTTTGAGTTCTTTTTGTACCAAAACTACTTTGGAAAATAGATTGGCTTATATGCTCAAGAGATTAAAAGGATGTAAGAGAAGCAGAAGACGTATTTTCTACCCTCAAGCCATCAAACTGAGATGGTACCAGTCTAGGAACCATTGTTGGCATGGTTCTTAATTACAATTTTGTTATGCATGTTAATGAATGGGATAGTGTGAAGGAAGTAATTTAGGAAGCCCAACATTGACTTTTTAAAACTCCTATTAATTTTAACATCTTTTATTTGCATTTTTCTTTTTTTTT
>NW_007838611.1:0-725 GCF_000696425.1 Galeopterus variegatus
GGATATGTGGAAAAGCTTCTCAAAGGAGGCAACTCTAGCTGAGTCATGAAGAATTGATTAGTGCTTTTAATGTGCATCTATTGAGTGTCCTAGTATAGGTTGGGAATTGAGAACATAATGGAGGGAAAAGAAAAATGGACAAGGTCACTGGTCTCGTGGAGATCCCAGTTAAGTGAAGGATTCAGGCATTTAGTAGTATAAGTGGCAGTTAATCAGGTGGGGATGTAGTGTTGCAGGCCTGAGCTCTCGCCTGCAAAGGTTTCCTTCAGTTCTCACATAGCTGCATCCAGCAAGCCCCTCTGGGAAGACACTGCAAAGATTTCAAAGCCCCCGGCTCACCCAGAGCAGTGTGCTGTTTCCTGAGTATCAAGCACAGGGGAGAGGGGAGGGGACATGAGTGCCAAGTGGGACAGCATCCATTTGATCCTTTTTATATGTAAATATGACTTTAAATAATATTTTGTAATGACCTGCATTCCTGTTAGGAAATATCTCTTGATGATTTATCTTTCTCTCTGCAATTACAACAGCCTAGTGATCTTGTTAATTAATGCCAAGGAGGGTTTTTCAGCACCTCATTAAAGGTTTTCCCTTTCAGGACACCCAAAGGCTCTCTCGTGCACAGCCATGAGCAGAGAAAGCCATTTTCTTGTGGGTGGAAACTCATCTTTTGATCCTCTACTTTTTCCTTTTCCTCCCCTCTCCTTCGTATGATAATTTTTTTT
>NW_007838612.1:0-725 GCF_000696425.1 Galeopterus variegatus
GCAACAGATCTCTTCCTGGGCCCCCAGACTTTTCCATACATACTTTGAAATCTGGGTGGAGCTTTCCAAGCCTTCCCAGCTCTGGCATTCTGCGAGCTTGCAGACCTAACACCACATGGACGCCGCCAAGACTTCCAGCTTGTATTTTCCAAAGCTGCGGGTCCAGCCAGACCTGGGGCCAATTTAGCCTCAGATGGAGCAGCCAAAGCAGCTGGGGTGCTGGTGCTGGAAGCAGCTTCTCGAGGTGGCCCTGGGCAGTGAGCCCATGGAGGGTGCCTCGGGCCTGTTCCCCAAGACCGTTCTGTCTCCCTAGGCCTTTGGGCCTGAAATGGAAGGGTTGGCCCCAGAGGCTTCTGCAATGCCTTCAGGGCCTTTTTCTCCTCCTCTTGGTAATTCCTTTCCTTCTTAGCTAATGGTGGCTGGGCTGCACCACTGCATGCTCTCTGCTTTTCTACCACATGGCCATGCTGCAAATTTTCCAAATCTTTACGCTCTGCTCCTGTTTTAAATTCTGGCTTTACGTCATGCCTTTTCTGCCATAACTCAGCGCAGGCTGTTAGAAATAACCATGCAGTGTCGTTAATGCTTTGCTGCTTGGAAATTTCTCTGCCAGATACTCTGGTTCACAACTCTTAAGTCCCACCTTCCACAGAGTCCAAGGGCAGGGACACAATGCAGCCAAATTCCTTGCTATGGTGTAGCAAGGGTGATCTTCTGTCCAGTTC
>NW_007838613.1:0-725 GCF_000696425.1 Galeopterus variegatus
GGACCGGTCTCTATATGGGATCCGAACCCTCGGTGGGAGCGCCGCCGCACTCCCAAGCACTGCACTCTACCGAGTGCGCCACCGGGCCGGCCCCTTTCCACAAACCTTTTGAAGTATTCTTGTACGAGAGATTTAGCTATATATGCTCAAATAAATTCAATGAGCAGAGCAGTCAAATCTCCAATTCAGCTAAAATCCACTATTCTCAATTCTGATTTTATTCTGTCCTTAACAGCTCAACTCTACGACACTTGCCATAAGAGGGGACTGAAAACTACTTGAAAACAATAAGTAAGAGAATTAAAGTTTGCTTTTTATCTCACTAAAGTAGAATATTGGAGTTGTACAAATTTTGGTGTGCCAAAGTCATTTATATGTTGTATGAGAGGCAAACAAACAAAATGTTTCTGGACCGTAGCAAACATTTTTTTACTATAAATAATGTTGAGTTAGGCCAACTGCATTGTCACCATACTTGAATTTACCTATAGCATATAAGTGACCCAAGACAACACTGCTGTTGCAAATGATGGACAAAGGGTAGTGGTGGTACTCTTTGATAAACTGTAGACCATGTATGTCTTCTTTATTTTAAAATGAAGTTAATAAGGCTTTATTTCCTTCCCTTGACTCACAAGACTGCCATTTTGTACCTAGTAGATCAATGAAATAAACACTTGTTGCCACAACAAAGAAGTCATTGCATCTTTTAAGACAAGGGTCTT
>NW_007838614.1:0-725 GCF_000696425.1 Galeopterus variegatus
AAGTATTCTTACCATAAAAATCACCTATTTTTCTTATATTCCAAGATGTTTCAAAATCAAACTAAATTGCTTTGCATTTTAGAAACAGGCATGTCTTTCTTCATCCTCCCTTTGACCAGAAAACTACTCATGATCTAATAAAGAACATCTAGTCACTTTCTTCTATTTCAGTCTCTAATAGAAGTTAGAATCCCTCTCCCATAGTTTGGAAGATGTAGGCTAATGTTAGAATTAGTTTATCCATAAAGATCAAAATCTAAAAACACGTGTGTTCAAATGAAAGATAATTTCACAAGGATCATCATCAGCTGAGACAGCTGGGTATCAACACATAAAGATGTAGAAACTAGAACAAAGGATGTGTCACTTGTTCTAGGGCATACATATAGTAATGCCATAAAACTGTCCGATAAATTCGTGAATCCCTTTGATGTGATTCATTTTTAGTAGTTAGTTAAGTGAGGTTCAGATCATTAACAGTAAAAGCACCATATTTTGATCTCCTAGGTTGGTAAAGCCAGGTATATATGGATTTTATATTTTTATGATTAAAAAAAACTAACCCATATTTTTCATTTTTTTTAATCTTACTAAAAATTTCATCATGATGAGGAAAATTTTAAATCACCATTATACGAACACCAAAGCAATAGTTTTTGCAGCCATATTGATCAATAAAACCTGAAACCAGTGGGTGAAAGTTCTGAGATTAAAAACAATACTTG
>NW_007838615.1:0-725 GCF_000696425.1 Galeopterus variegatus
AATTAAACAAGTAAAACTATACTCATCATCTAATTAAACTAATCAAACTAGTCTCATCAATATAGTTAAACCAATCAAAGAAATCTAATCTATTAAATTAAACTAATCAAACTAGTCTCATCAAACTAATTAAAGTAATCAATCTAATCAATCTAATTAAACGAATCAAACTAATCTTACCAATCTTATTAAACTGCTTAAACTTGCCTCATCAATTTAGTAATATGAATCAAACTAATCTCAACAATCTAATTAAACTAATCAAACTAATCTAATCCATCTTATTAAAGTAATCAAACTAATCCATACAATCAAATTAAACTAATCAACTATTCTCATCATCTAATTAAGCTAATCAAACTATCTCATCAATCTAATTAAACTAATCAATCTATTTTCATCCAACTAATTAAACTATTTCAACTAATCTCATCAATCTTATTAAACTAATCAAACTACTCTCATCAATCTAATTAAACTAGTCAAACTAGTCTCATCCATCTAATTAAACTAATCAATCTATTCTCATCATTTAATTAAACTAATCAAACTAGACTCATCAATGTAATTAAACTACTCAATCTTCTCAATCTAATTAAACTAATCAAACTAATACGAACAATCCAATAAACTAATCAAACTAGTCTCATCAATTTAATTAGACGAATCAAACTATTCTCATCATCTAATTAAACTAATCAAACTAGTGTCATCAATGTAATTAA
>NW_007838616.1:0-725 GCF_000696425.1 Galeopterus variegatus
GAGGGTTCGGATCTCCATACCGGCCAGCCTCCAAAAAAAAAAAAAAAACAAAGGCATAAAGGAGTAATTAGGACACTAGGCTCCTTCTCACTCGTCCTCTGTCCTATGAGAACAAAAGGGGTCTCAGATTTTATGAGGGCCCCATGATGCTTCTGAGAGCTCCAGCTGTGGAGTCAGACTGCCCACGATCGAATCCCAGTTCTTCCTATCACTAGCTGTGTGGCTTGGGGAAGATACTGAATTCCCTAGGTTTTCTCATCTTTAAAGGGAGGATTCAGTCAGTCACTGAGTATTGTTAAGCTCCTGCCACATACCAGACACTGTTCTAGTGGGGGGTTTAGCACACTAGCGGTAAACAGATCTCTGTACAGTTCCGTAAACAAGAAACCAACTAATATTTTTAAGTTATATCTTGACTCTGCTTCTAGGAAAGTGGAGTAGATGTACTTTTCTTCCTGCTCCCGCTAGGTGCAACTGAAAACCCTGGACATTATGTATAAGACAAACATTCCCAACAAAAGCCTGTTCTCTCTAGCCAAAGGATCAGGAAATGTTTATACAGTACCCACTTACTCCAGCTAAAAAGCTCAGGAAAAACCATGGCCCCACTCCCACCCACACCAGCCAAAGGGGAATGGGAGCCCAGACTTCCTCCTTCACCAGGTTGGAACAAGGGGCCTCACCTCCACTGGCATGGGATCAGAGAACTCCACAGGGAGCTGGGA
>NW_007838617.1:0-725 GCF_000696425.1 Galeopterus variegatus
GTATAATCAATTATGCTTCAATAAATGAGCAAATATTTTGCCCATTTTCAATTGGGCTGTTAGTTTCTTACTACTGAGTTCTGAACATTCTGTTCTTTTATTATTTTAATATTAATATTATTTTTTTAAATTCTATGATGTTGTTGCAGAGCAGTTGGGAGGGAGGGGGAGGGGGAAAGGGGAAGGAAATGGGATGGAAGAAGGAGGAAGGAGGAGGGGTGGGATTGAGGCCTGTGGCACCCCCATGTTCCCATAGGGGAGACCGGTCAGTGGGGGGGTTCCAGCGGTGGTTTGGTCATTGTCAGGATGGGTGCAGATGTCAGAGGGGTGTGGCAAAAGCCCTCACCTCCTACTTCCTGAGCTTGGGAACCCAGGGCCCTACTTGCTGTGGCTTGGTGGTTGTCACTGGGCTGGCAGTGGGTGTGGGTGAGGGCCTCGGCCCCATACTGCCCCAGCTTGGGAGAGCCTAGGACACTTCCTGCACTGGCTCAGTGGTTGTCACTGGGGTGGTTGCACTTGTCAGGGGGGTGTGGCCAAGGCCCAAGGCTCCCACCCTTGGGACTAGTTGCAGGTGTAGGGGGGCATGGCTGAGGCCCCCAGCCCTCCCCACTTCCTGGCTTGGTAGCCCAGGGGACTTCCGGTCCTTCTAGGTGTTATAGGTGTTTTTGGTGAAATGAGACATTTACTAGTTAATATCAAACTTTGTCTCTGGTTGTGGGTACTTT
>NW_007838618.1:0-725 GCF_000696425.1 Galeopterus variegatus
AAGCCAGTCTCGCCTATTCCTCCACCTGCCCTCTGTGCCTGCTTTCACCCCACAACCACAGCTGAGTCCAAAGCCAAAAATGTTTCCTGTCCTGCCTTTTACAAAGTTTGCTGCCTTCTGTGCTAGACCATAAAAAAGACTTCACCTGGGAAGGGAGAAATTGGTAAAGGGCCACAAAAATCAACTACATTATAAACATAAATAAATAAATAATAATTTTTTTTAAAAGACCTCACCTAATTTAGAGATAAAATAAAGCTTATTCGTCTATAAATCTTAACTGACCACACAGCAGCAGCACCGTCCCTCTGAATCTGTTCTGATTCTAGGGGCTGCCTGATCATTCTTTGCTCTATTAAACTCTGTTAAATTTTTTAAAAATAAAATAAAGCTTAGAGTGTTTTCTTATGGATATATATTTGAGTTAGCTGATACATGCAGATGGTAAAAATGCCAACCATTGAAAAGTCTCCCTCCCACCCCACTCAGGCCCCACTTGGCCCCTTCCCAAGAGGACACGAGGCAGGTCCGATTCTTCGTACCTCCTTGCAAGACATTTTCTGCCCAGATCAGCCCACAAACCACCTCCTGCTTTTATATACTCGTTATCAGGTGTCTTGCTTTTCTCATGCAAGAGAGTCATGTGGAGTTCATTCCATATACAGATTTACTCCTTTTTTCCTATTGCTTGATAGATCCTGTGTCTGTATTCATCAGAATTTAAC
>NW_007838619.1:0-725 GCF_000696425.1 Galeopterus variegatus
TATTGCAAGGCAGCATAGACCAGGCACTATGGCAGAAAACCCCTTGGGAAGGGGAGGAAATATGGCTATCCTTGAGCATGTGGTGCCCAGTGGCCACTTTTCTGCTGACCAGAGCCCGGCTGCTGTTCACTATGCTGCAAACTGATCAAGATTTGCAGCAGAAAGCAGAGAGTTGTTGGAAGCATGGATGACTGTCCTAGAGGATGACGTTCAGCAACTGGCCACTCCTGCCTTTCACACCAGAGGAGACAACCAACCCAGTGGTGAGTTGAAGGAAACTGTTAGTCTCCAGGCATGACCTGTTGTGCATGAGAAATTGAGACACAAGCAGCCTATGGGACCAGACAGACAACAAGTGGGTAACCCAGAGGTGACCCAGGCTGAACTGGTTGACTTGGGAAGACAGTTCAGGCAGAAACATGGGGAGACCCCGGCTGCTTGGCTGTTGTGGTTATGGGACCATAGTGTGATGTGCTCTGGTAAGGAGGTGGAGAAGTTGGCCTCCATTACCATACACTGTCCCTGAGGCAGTGGCTGCAGAATAGCCACAGATATGCACAAGGGTGAGGTAATCACTCCCTGATGGACAGGGTGAATGCAGCTTCCCAAACCATGCGGGCAAATGCTGGCGAACTACCCAAGATTGTTAGTAAATGGCAAACGTATGCTGAGTTGGTTCAAATAGTTCAGAAGCTGGGGATTTGGTAGTCCGTGCTTAATGTGAA
>NW_007838620.1:0-725 GCF_000696425.1 Galeopterus variegatus
GACTCCCGAGTTAGATAAGGCTTAGTTTCTTATTCCCGCTTTACCGCCTGCTAGCTGAGCGACATTAGGCAAGTTACCTTTCTGCTGTAAAATGTTCATAGTAATATTACCTACTTCTAGAGTTACAAGCATTAAAAGAGAATCTGTGGAAAAGTTCTTGGTACATCACAGTGATGAACTGCAGCCGCCGCCTTCTCCTTCCCTCCCTGTCCTCCTTTATCATCTGTACTCTGGGTACACTGACATTAATATGGTTCCTGAATTTCCTATGCTTCTGCCTCTCTCAGTATGTATTCTCACTTCTGTCAAGATTACCAATTGACTTAGCTTTCATTCAAGTCTCTTCTTCAACTCATAGCTGTGATTCCTTTACAAGTTTAACTTGCTTATAACTTTATTCTATATCCTTTGTGATTTAGTTTCTTCTGCTAATGGCCTGATTACCTCTAAACTTCCCAAATCAAACTCCAAGGAGAAGGATGTGTCCCAGTCGGTTTTTCATTGAGTGGAGATTTTAGTGTCAGGCCATAACATTGCCTGGTCTGTGATTCTGTTAAGCTTGGGATGATAACTTAATTGAGTCACATGGTGTGAAATATGGGTGCATATGATAGTCACCAATGGGGCAGTGGCAGGACATCTACCCGGAGGGCAATGATCATGGCTGTCACATGCCTACTACACCTGAATAAATAAATATAAAAAGTTAAAATTAAACAACTTAC
>NW_007838621.1:0-725 GCF_000696425.1 Galeopterus variegatus
TTATTCACCACAGAGCTATATAAATTTCATTTGCCAATTAAAAAAAATTAAATACGAAAATCAGATGGCATGATCACAAGCTCACTACTTGAGTGTGTGGAAGTAGCTGACTTCATAGTAAAGAAAGGACGAGGAAAGAATTCAGCACATTCAGGTTTCCCATCTGAATTGTCATAAATCCTGGTCTCAGGCTCCCAGTCGGCCTCAAAGTAGAGGCTGTGGGGTGGATAGTGATTCCAGGGAAGGCCGCTTGCTGCTGGCACTCTCCCAGTCATAGACAAAGAAGTCTTGTGTCTTCTACAGCATCTCTGAAACTATGGCAGACTAACTTGTTAGCTTTCAGGTAGAGCAAAATGTCAGTCCTTTCACAGTTCTTGATACACAGATGTTATCTTAGGGAACTCCTAGGATACAAGAAATCTGAATATGGAGCAGGTATCCCCTAGAGATTTTTTTAACATGCAAATTAATACAAAGTCCTGGCAATTTATTTTAATAAATAATTGAAGTTACTAATTCTAAGAATATGTTGTAAGTTTTAACATTAAAATTGACCTTTTACTTTACCCAAAACAAGTTTTTTAAATAAAATGAAATGCTAAAAGTAAAAAGAGAAACAAGAAAGCACTTCCAGGGTCCTGGCCTGGAGCTGAGGGCAGCCCCCTCTGCACAGAAGCAAGAAGAGAGCACACTCTGGGTCCGAGGAAGGAGCCAAGGGCAGGATC
>NW_007838622.1:0-725 GCF_000696425.1 Galeopterus variegatus
TCCAAGACCAGGTTAAATGTCATGTTCCAATTATCCCTGGCTGGATAAAAACCTGTCCCAAAATGTAGTGGCTTAGAACAACAATGTTGTTATCACCAACGATTCTGCAGGCTGACAGGGCTCAGCTGGGCAGTTCCTGCTTGGAGCCTTGCACACAGAGGCAGCCAGGTGGCAGCTGGGGCTGAGTCAGCTGAGGTTCCACTGAGCTGGATGTCTAAGACAGCACACACCTATGGCTGGTCATGGGTGCTGGCATCGCTCTGGAGCTCAGCTGGGCTGTTGGCCACAGTGACCACATGTGGCCTCTTCATGGCTTCCCAGCTGGAAGCAGGTTTTGAGATGAGATGTTCCCAGAGCAAGCATTCCAAGAGATCGGAGAAGAGGCCGGGTTCCTTAGGACCTGGCTGTGGAAGTCCTGAATGTCACTTCTTCAGCTCTATAGGTCTAGCAAGTGACTAAGGCCACCCGGGGTCCAGGGGAGGAAAACTTGACTCACTCCTGATGTGTGAAGCCATGTGCATGCATGTGAGGGAAAGGCACCTGTGACACCTGTCTTTGGAGGTGACATACAGCAGCCCAGTGTTCTGCTCACCTCCCCCATAACACAGACCGTGTTTCAAACCTAATGGTAATTCCTACAATGTACGGTGATAGTAGTAATGATTGTCTAAAATTTGTCCCTTCTGCTTTTACAGCCTCCGTGGGAGTGAGACCCTGACGAGTGT
>NW_007838623.1:0-725 GCF_000696425.1 Galeopterus variegatus
AAACTTGAAAAATCATGGTTGAGTAGACACAAATATAAAATGAATCTCAATATCAAGTTGAGTGTCAAGTTAAAGAAAAATCACAAGAAGTAATTTAGGGCCGGCCCGGTGGCGCACTGGAGACTGCGCCGCTTGAGAGCGCGGCAGCGCTCCTGCCGAGGGTTCAGATCCCATGTGGAGACCAGTTCCCGCTCACTGGCTGAGCACGGTGCGGGCGCAACACTGAGGGCTGCGATCCCGTTGTCGGTCCCCGGTACAGGCGCGACACCGAGGGTTGCGATCCCATTACCGGTCAGTAAAAAAAGACAAAAAGGAAAAAAAAAAAAGAAGTTAATTTAAATATGATGAGTATGAAAAATACTGGCGATACCATTCTGATTCTTAAATAGTGACATAAACATTAATTTCAAGTACCCTAACTATCAAATAACGAATTCTTTTGCAATGTAATTCACATACCATAAAATTCATTCTATTAAAGTGTACAATTCAGTGGTTTCTAGTATATTCACAGAGTAGTGCGACCATCCCCACTGTCTAATATCAGAATATTTTCATCACCCCAAAAAGGAATCTTGTACCAGTTGCTAGTCGCTCTTTATATTCTCCTTTTCCCCCAGTCCCCGGCAAACACAAATCTACTTTCTATCTCGATACATTTGTTTATTTTGGACATTTTACATACATGGAATCATACAATACGTGGCCATTTGTGTATGGCTTCT
>NW_007838625.1:0-725 GCF_000696425.1 Galeopterus variegatus
TTGGTGAAACAACATAGAACTGAGATTTACAAAGTAAAAACAAGATAGCAGACTGAGTGCACATGATTACCTCCCTTTTTCTCTTAATATTTCTTAAAATAACAAAAACACATGTATATATAATTTTCAAAGGAAAAAAAATCCCATTCAGCTTTAGAAAACTCCTGTCACAACACCAGAAACTGAGAGAAAATCTTGGGAGACATGCAGCAGATATGGACTCTGAGATCCAAAATTCACCGAATAGAAAGATTTGAAGGCAGAGAAGACAGTGGCAGAAATAACTACAAATAGAATACGCACGGTGATATCGATAGAGATATAGCAGAAAACGTACCGAGGCCGAAGAAAGCCTGAGTCTTCAGGTTAAATAGAACATAAGGTGTAGAGCATGATGAATGCGGTGAAGGTAAGGGAGGTCTACAAGAAATGCATCCTGGATGAAATTTCAGAACTCTGAAGATAAACAGACACCCCTAAAAGCATCCAGGTAAGAAGAAGGACATAAAAGACTACCTGTGTATTACTTGCTACAAGTAACAGAAGTTGGAACTGCTCAAGCTGGCCTAAATGATAAAGGCGCAACAAGAAATTGACAGGGCAGATTCAGCTATGGCAGAATCAGTAGTTCAGTGATGTCATCAAAAACCAGGTTTCTTCCTTCTCTCCACTCTGCCCCTCAGGAGCTGGGTGTGATGTAGATGTGTACACAAAATCAAGGTCTG
>NW_007838626.1:0-725 GCF_000696425.1 Galeopterus variegatus
TCCTCTCTATTATGAAAAACCTTAAAAGCCACCGTAAGAATTTCAGTCTGAGGAGTAGCGGTCCCCTGCTCTAGCTTTTTTTTTTTTTGTCTTTTTTACTGACTGGTAACGGGATCGCAACCCACGGTGTCAGGCCCGTACCAGGGACCGGCAATGGGATCGCAACCCTCGGTGTTGCGCCTGCACTGCACTCAGCCAGTGAGCAGGAACCGGTCTCCACATGGGATCCGAACCCTTGGTGGGAGTGCCACCGCGCTCCCAAGCGGCGCACTCTCCAGTGCGCCACTGGGCTGGCCCTGCTCTAGCTTTTTAAATTTAGCTCTGATGTTGGGGTAGCTCTGGGCTAGGAAATAGGTCATTAAGACATGACAACCATCTGGGGTTTCTGGGTCTAGATTGGTATACTGTTGAAGGGCCTCGGTTAACCTGTCTAAAAATTTGGAAGGGTTTTCTTCCTTTTTCTGTATTACTTCCTGCACCTTTTGGAAATTTACAACTTTTTGAGCAGCCCGTTTGAGGCCGGCTACAAGGCAGGAAGCCAAAACATCATGGGAATTTATGCCAATAGGGGTGTTATAATCCCATTGGGGATCCTGTTCTGGAACTGCATTGGGACCTGTAGGGTGGTTAAGATTAGTCCTGTGTGTTTCATCTGCATGGGCTTGGGCCAATTCCCATACACGCCTTCACTCCTCAGGAAGGAGAGTGTTAGCTATCAACATGTA
>NW_007838627.1:0-725 GCF_000696425.1 Galeopterus variegatus
GGATCTGAACCTGTGGCCTTGGTGTTATCAGCACCACATTCTCCCAAGTGAGCCACGGGCCAGCCCCAAAATGTTCGACTTTTAAACATATACAGATCCACATGTACTGTTTCCTCATTATTCATATATTCCTACTGAAAGATGTGATGAATACTTTGAAGGTAAAAATAATAATTTATAAATTTTTATTCTGTACTCTAAAACACATTATGTTGTGTATATGCAAATATTTATAATAAACTTTAAACAAATTATTATAAATTTTAAAATATTAATCAAGTTTGAATAAAATAACAATATAGAACAAGAATACAGAGTAAGAATAAAAAGTAGAGAGAGAGCTTATACATATGTGTTTGTATACCTACCCACACAGAGCATAGTACTCATCATAGTACACTAGAAAGAGCTGAGATTAAGTGATTAAAATAAATCGAATAAAAATCACTGCTCTATCACATACTAATGTAAATGTTAAACATACTCAGTTCTAGTTTTTCTTTTGTGAAAAAGAAATATTGCCATGCATATAATAGAATGATTGTGAAGAATAAATGGAAAAATATATTAAGTTTCCTATGTGCCGAAATGCTACCTGTCACATAATGATTTCAAACTCATTTTGCTGTTATTAACTTTATTCTTCTAACAATCAACAAAAAAGTGTACCGACCTTCCATCTAACATAAAATATGCAATTAGAAAAATATCAATCTTCTAGGGCC
>NW_007838628.1:0-725 GCF_000696425.1 Galeopterus variegatus
TGGTCTGTATCTCTCTTTCCAAGATTTTGAGCTTTGTCCCCTATTCATATCTATTTTAAAACCCTATTCCATTCTTTTCCTATCTAGATATTATAACTTTGTAATATCTATATCATTTAAAAATATTTTATATATTTATTTTTATAATATTTATATATTTTTTTAATTTTTAATAATATGTTGTATAATATTTACTTTATGTAATTTTTTTTAGATTTTTTTGTAACTTGGATAAGACTTCAAACTTGATTCAAACTGGAGATATCACTAAAAGGATAGGTAGGTGGCTGAATGACAAGTCAGTATGTTGCAGTAGAAGTCGCCAAAGGAAATGCAGACACGAGGAGAAATGGAGAAGTCAGATGGCTTATTATGCTAGCTGTCTCAGGAAACTACTGCTCCAAAAACTTGAGTATGGAACGCAGGGAGAGTTGGGGTTATGTACCTTTCTTGAGCAAGCAAGCAAGCTTTTTTATTGGCTCTGCCTCCGTATCTAGGCAGTTACCCAAATTGGGGTTTTTACCAGTGTGGCTAAAGGTGGGTAGGGGGCTTCACCAGGTGGGCAAAACTGGGTCATGGAGATGAGAGGTGTGGTTTGGGGGCTTTCTGCTGTGCGAGCAAAAAAGCAAGCCAGTCTCTCACTTAACGCAGGAAAGAGCTGACAGGACGGCAAACCGCAACGTCACAGAGCTTAGAACTGCACTTAACTGTCAGTGCTGTTAACC
>NW_007838629.1:0-725 GCF_000696425.1 Galeopterus variegatus
CTACTGTTTTATCCATAGACAATGATTGGTGTGAGAGGTGATTTGGTCATTATCAGACAAAAGGAGAAAAGTTATAAATATGGACTAGCTCTCTCAAATACATGAAGGCTAAATTCACAACCATGGGATGTTCCAATAAACTGGAAAAATGAGAGACCCTTTGGCCCTGAATGAGACTATGTCTCTAATAATTTCTCACTTTAGCTAGCCTAGTAATAAGGTGGCTCAACAAAAAACTTGAACATTGATCTGATGCAGGCGTTATTCCCTAAAAGATTGACACCCTAGAGCCAGCAAGTTCAAAGCTTCTGCTGTTATGTAATCTATAGAGTGCACACTGATCCCCTCCTAAATACCTTATAAGTATAGAATTAAATAAGAATTGGGTCCTAGTCTGGGGGCACTATCAGTTCTGAGATACAATCTTAATAAAACTTCAAGTGTCCTTTTCTTTTGTGGTTATTATCAAGTTGATTCTACAATTTATAGAGAAATGCAAAGGCCAAGAATAGCTAAGAAACTCATGATAAATAATACTCAGGTGGAAGAACTTAGTCTCCTGCATATCAGGAATTATCTTTTACTACAGAAATTAAATCTGAGTTGAACTGGTAAAAATGATAGACAAGTACACTAATAGACGAGAATGTATTCTAGGTTCAGCCATAAAATACATCCTAAAATACACGGGCACGTAATTTATGGCAAAAGTTGAGCACAAAAGA
>NW_007838630.1:0-725 GCF_000696425.1 Galeopterus variegatus
CGAACCCGTGGCCTTGGCGTTATCAGCACCACACTCTCCCAAGTGAGCCACAGGCCAGCCCTAAGCAAGGAGCTCTTGAGATGAGTCTGACTACTGTTCAATGACGTGGCCTCTCTTTGGGGGCCTCTTGGCAAACAGGTATCCTGATTTATCTTTCTCAGCTTGGCAACACTGCTACAGAAAGAGGACAGTTAAAACAAAACTGAAGCCCCCCCCCCAAAAAAAAAACCATGTTCTAGGAAAAAAGAATTACAGAATACCATGGACTCCTTAGAGGAAAGTATATTTTAAATTAATCATTACATTTACCATTGGATTCTATTTTAATTGAGAACATTTTTAGTGTTCCTTTGTCTTTAAAGGTTAGAATTAAAATAAACCTTTTGCTTCTCTAATGCAAACTCTTGTTAGCACAGTAATAGAGTAATTCAGTGTTCATTTATGGCTTAAAAAATAACAAATCAACTGATAACCCCAAATTGTCTGATATCTCTCAATTAGTCTGTAACAGGAAGCAAATTCTTAAATAGGGAAAGCAATTTATGATAATGAAGGCATTAGTTTATTTTAGGAATAAGAGATTTTCCTCAGAATTATTGTATTTTAGTGAATTTTTAGAAATTGTTGTGATCCTTTGTTGTGCCTGACAAGGATCATTCTGTCAGGATGTGGGTCTGCAAAGAGAGTGAGATTCTAGCAGTACCTTTCTACATTCTTGGCCAATA
>NW_007838631.1:0-725 GCF_000696425.1 Galeopterus variegatus
TACCTAGGTGGGACTTTGGAATTCACCATTGACAAACATATGAATACTTCAGTTCTCTATCGCTGCATAACAAACTATCCCAACACTCATTGCTTACAAAAACACCATTTTATTGCACAGAATTCTGTGCATCAGGAATTCCAGCAGGGCTCAGCAAGTCTCTGCTCCATGCGGTATCAGCAAGGTTCATGTGGCCGCAGTCAGCTGTAGACTAGGCTGGGCTGAAGGTCCAAGATGCCTCATCACACAACTCAGCCTCAGTGCCAGCTGTCAGCTGGCACCCATGGGTTCTCCTCCACACATTCAGTTGCTCATTCTCCAGGGACTCTATCACCATATGGCCTGTCTCCAACAGGCTATCCTGGACTTCTCTACATGGAGAGTCAGGACAGAAGACAGAATCTGCAAGGCTTCGTAAGGCCTCCCGTGGGAACTTGCGCCATCTCACTTTCCTCGCATTCTATTGGCCAAAGCAAGTCACCGACCAGTCCAGTTCAAGGAGGAGAGAAACAGATTCCACCTCTTGACAGAAGTAACAAAGTTACATTGGGAGAGTAGTAGAGATTATTGCCAGCATGTTTGGAAACAATATACCACAGGGACCTTAAGCAATTTACTCATACTCTCTGTGCCTCAGTTTCCCAATCTGTACAGGGGAACTAGGGTAGTTCCTAGGTTAAGAGTGGTTGTAAAAACTAAATAAGAAAAAAATGTGAAGCATTTAG
>NW_007838632.1:0-725 GCF_000696425.1 Galeopterus variegatus
TAAAACAAAAAGTAAATTTTTTCCTGGAAGAAAATAACATCATCCAGTGTCTTAGATTGCTGAAACACTTTCTCATTCATAGTTTATTTAGTGTAAAATACTCAGGTATTTTAAAAAATCAAACATTACAGCAAAATATCAAAAAAAAATATTATACACCATGATAAAATGGGATTCATCCCAGGGATTCAAGGATGGTTCAACATATGCAAATCAATAAATGTGATAGACCACATCAAAAAAAAAATCAAGGACAAAATCCATATGATTATCTCAATAGACTCAGAAAAAGCATTTTACAAAATTCAACATCACTGCATGAGGAAGACTCTCAGCAAATTAGGTAGAAAAGAAAAGTATCTCAACACAATAAAAGCCATATATGACAAACCCACCACCATTATCATCCTGAATGGGGAAAAGCTGAAATATTTTCCCTTAAGAACAGGAACAAGACAAGAATGCCCACTCTCATCACTCCTATTTAACATATATTGGAAGTACTATCCAGAGCAATCAGTCAAGATAAAAAAATAAAGGGCATCCTTATTGGAAAAGATTAAGTCAAATTGTCCCTGTTTACGGATGACGTGATCCTATATATAGAAAAGCCTAAAGACTACAAAAAATGCATAAGATTGATAAAGAATTTCAGTAAAGTTGTAGGATACAAAAACAGCATGCAAAAATTAGTAACATTTTTATACTCTAACAATGAGCTAGCA
>NW_007838633.1:0-725 GCF_000696425.1 Galeopterus variegatus
GAACCCGTGGCCTTGGTGTTATCAGCACCGCACTCTCCCAAGTGAGCCAAGGGCCGGCCCTCTGAGATTTTGGAGAACTAGTTTTTTCCTCTCCGGTATGTGAGAGACCAGGCGTGGTGTAGATCCTCAAAATATCCTGGTGGATGCGTACCTATGTATATACCTTGCACATATCTGAACTGAGAATAAATGCAAGTTATATTCTTTTTTGTAATTTTATTTTAGTACTCATTTTATGATATTGCTTTGAGTCAGAGTGGGCATTTTTGCAGCATTCCCTTCTACCAAGTTTTTAGCCCAAAAAGTTATTGTGCGGGTAACGCAGGGAGTTTATGTGGCATATGAATTATGTCACTCATCTATTGAGAGAGAAAAGAAAAAGTTTGGTTTCAATGGTGGTAAATTAGAGATAGGTATTTCACAGAAGTATCTGCACACCTGCAGTTAGGTGACCTGAAAAGAACAAAGTGGAAGTCAGAGGGGAAAGGAGAATCAGAAGTTGTTGAGAACGAGTTATATTTCATGAATTCAAAGAAGGGCAATGTTTGTAAAGCCACATGTTATGTATATGTATGAGTGTATTTCAAAAAGCTCGTAGGAAAATAGAACTGAAAGATAATAGAAATCTTTCCATGAACCTTTTGAAGTATCCTCATCTATGTATATAAAGCAGATTAAAGGTGAGATATAAATGTCTAAGAAGCTTTTACACTTTCTCTATTTTT
>NW_007838634.1:0-725 GCF_000696425.1 Galeopterus variegatus
CCAGGAACAAGCCTGGGCGTATGAGTTAACATCCCTGGCCTCAGTGTCTTCAGATATAAGATGAAGGATTGGACCCGTATCATCTCTGATGTCCTGGGAGGGTCTCAAACACTGTGATCCTGAGTCGTGTGCAGGTATGATGTCGTGGTGAGAGCAGCTGAAGGACAACATGGGTGCCCAAATACATCTCTCCCGGTAACCTATTTCATGGGTTGCCTTGAGCCAGCCTTGCTGGAACTGGTCTTGAGCCTGCAGGACCTGGAACAAGAACCCAGTGATATCACCTGAATGACATTGGTGATGGAAAGAGACACTTTGACCAAATAAGAACAAGTATAAACTATTTACTTCAAGTGTAGTGTCTTTAATGGCATCTTCCAGATGTTTCAAGAAGCAGGACAAAGATAAAGGGAATTCTAAGAACATGAATTAGGAGCAGCCTGAAGCCCTGGGGAATTTGTCCATCTGGGGCTGTGCTGGGGGCCAAGATGCTAGAACATCCATCCAGCTTTCCATCAGCCACCTTTGACCAACACTAAAAGCCCGTTACCAAGAAGAGCGAGAGAATGATTTCTCTCCTATTAGTCCTTTCTCCTTCCCAAATGTGGTGTTGGCCACTGGGAGCTATAATTGCAGACATCACCATAGGACTATGGATATAAATTTCACAAAGGGCAAGACCTTCCATTATGAGTGGGAAGATGGCTTTAATTAAAAAAAAAAAA
>NW_007838635.1:0-725 GCF_000696425.1 Galeopterus variegatus
TTTGTTGAAATTAGGAACAGTTGTTTACTGTTGTCCTTGTAGTACTTTATCAAAGATTTAAGGAGCAGTGGATGTCAGATAGTTTTATTCTAATACACCACTACAGATGTATTAGTAATCTATTGCTGCTGTAACAAATTACTACAAGGTTTACTAGCTTAAAACACAAATTTATTATCTTACAGTTCTATAAGTTAGAAATCTGACATGGGTTTTACTTGGCTGAGCGTTTAAAAGTGAATACATTTTCGGACCTTTTTTTAGCTTCTAAAGGCTGTTCGTGTTCCTTGGCTTATAGATACCTCCTTGCATTTGAAAGCCATCCACAGTGAGTCGAGCCTTTCTCACATTATATAACTTTGGCTCTGACTCTCTTATCCCTCCCATTTCCACATTTAAGGCCTTGTAAATACATTACAGCCCTCAAAAAAATCCAGGGTAACCTCCCTATTTTATTTAATTTTTTTAAATTTATTTTTTAAATTATTTATTTATTAAGAATATTCATGAGATACAAAGCTAATTGTCCCCCCACCAGCCCCTGATGTGAGGGCCAGATTCATACTGGGGACATACCCCTTACTAGAAATTACTTTTGTACCCTTTGTCCTCTCCCAATTATCCCCCAATCTCCCTTCCCCTCCCCCCTCTCTCCTCCAGTCCTATTTGTAGCCCTAGGAATGTTCCCTCCCTGTGTTGGATCACGGCACTACTGTGGTCTTTCT
>NW_007838636.1:0-725 GCF_000696425.1 Galeopterus variegatus
ATCCCTGACTTCCTTGAAGGTTGTCAGGATGAATTGCATGTGTGCTGTGTACCCAGCTAATCGGACAAGCCGACCAGCCAATTTGGGTCTAATTTTTAGAGGCAGGTTGATAGAATTTGGATGTGTTGTCCCCCGCAAAACTCATGCAGAAATTTGATCCCCAGTGTGACAGTGTTGGAAACTGATTGAGTCATGGGGGTGGATCCCTCATGAATGGATTAAAGCTCTCGCTAGGTGGGGGGAGTAATGAGTGAGTTCTTGCTCTATTAGTTCCTGCAAGAGCTGTTTGTTTAAAAGACCCGGGGACCTCATCTCCCTCTCTTGCTTTCTCTTGCCACATGATCTGCTTGTACCCGCTGGCTGCCTGCTTCTTTCTGCCATGAGTAGAAGCAGCCTGAGGCCCGTGCCAGATGCAATTGTCCCAGAATCATAAGCCAAATAAACCTCTTTTCCTTATAAAGTACCTAGTCTCAGGTATTTCTGTTACAGCAACACACAAACAGGCTAATCCACAGGTGAATATTGAAAGTACCCAACCTCATTATTAAATTTAAAAGTAGTTTGAGTTGCAAGTCATTTCCACTAAAATGTGAGTTGATTGTTTACACTGAAACTGTAAGATTAGCTCTCAGAGTAGAGATATCTGAAGAAACATCTCTAATAGTAGGCCACAATTTGAGTATATCTGTTTCTCCAATATTTTTAATGAAAATTTTAAATATACA
>NW_007838637.1:0-725 GCF_000696425.1 Galeopterus variegatus
TTATACCATTTTCTTTGTGCTTCTTACCCTGCAGAGAGCAGTATAACTTTTCCTGAATTATTTCTAAGAATGAGACAGTTAAAACCATCTGGAAATTACCCCCATTAACATCAACACCAATAAATGTGGGGTACAATATGAGAGAATTAAAAGAAATTGCTACTATTCTAAAAAGAAGATAAAAATATAGTATAAAGTTTATAAGATAGTTCTCAAAGTTCGGAGAAACAAGATGTTTTTCAGAAATAATAACTTTATTCCCCATAGTTCAAGTCTGCCTTCCTGAAATTTTTTTTCTTATATTTGGCATTCAGCAAAATAATGCCAATTTTAAATGGATTAACTGACAGTAACAATTTACTACAAAAATCTATATTAGCATTCTACCTGGAATACAATTTCTATCATCTGAAATCAAACATGCATCTTTTACTTTTTGTTGTTGTTTTTCTTTTTTTATTTAAAATTTTTATTTATTATTAGCATATTCATTCCTGCAAATCGTGATATTTCTTTATGCCCTTTGCCTGACCTATCACTTCCCTAACCCCTTCCCCCCCACCCCCCATCTGTAGTCTCCTTAGGTTTATTCTCTCCTTCTGAAAGTTCAACTTATTGTTGGGGTCTTTTCTTTCTTTCTTTCCTTCATTCCTTCATCCCTCCCTTCCTTTCTTCCTAGCAGCCAGTTATGAGTGAGAACATGCAGTATTTCTGTTTCTTTGTCT
>NW_007838638.1:0-725 GCF_000696425.1 Galeopterus variegatus
CAGGCCAGGAAAGCCCAGGGGCACCATTAGTGGCAGGACAGGCTAGATGAGGCCAGGGGGTCTCTTAGAGGCAGGCCAGGCTGGGGGTACCCTAGGGGGGGTTGTCTTTCTTTCTTTCTTGGGGGCCCAAAGGGAGGTCAGGCCAGGGCCTCCTTCCGGTTTGTGGCAGGACAGGCCAGGAGTGAGATAGATGGGTTAGAAGAAAGAAGGAAATATAGAAAGAAGAAGGAAAGAAGGAAGGAAGGAAGAAAGAGAGAGAAAGAAAAAAACAGACCCCAAAGAAAGAAGGAAAGATATAAGGAATGAAGGAAGGAAAGAAGGAAAGGAAGAAAGAGCCCCCCCAAGAAAAGAAAGAAGAAAAAAATGTAAGGAGGGAAAGGAAGAAAGAAAAGGCAGGAACAGAAGGAAGGAAAGGAAAGGCAGGAAGAGAAGGAAGAAAAGGCAGGAATGGAAGGAAGGGAGGGAAGGTAGGAAGGGAAGGTAGGAAGGGAAGGCAGGAAGGGAAGGAAGGGAGGGAAGGTAGGAAGGGAAGGTAGGAAGGGAAGGCAGGAAGGGAAGGAAGGGAGGAAGGGAACGCAGGGAACAAAGAAAGGAAGGAAGGAAGAGAAGAGCCCCCCTAGGCCCACCTGGCCTGGACTGGCCTTCCAGTAAGGGCTCTCCTGGCATGATGTCCCCTAGGGCTCCCTAGAAAGAGAGAGAGAGAGAGAGAGAGAGAGAGAGAGAGA
>NW_007838639.1:0-725 GCF_000696425.1 Galeopterus variegatus
GACTTAATATGTGCCAATCACTGTTATAAGAACTTTTTATGTTACTCATTACAATAGCCATGTGATGTAGACATATTGTCATAATCATCCCCATTTTAAAAATCAGAGATAGTGTAGAGGAAAAAAAAAGTTTGAGTAAGTTGGCCACCCAGCTGATATGTGGTGGAGCCATGGATTTGAAACCAGGTTGTCTATTTTTATAAGCTACAGTCTTAACCACATTTACCTTTCCTTACTCTGTATTTCTTCCACACTGCCCACGGGCTCATGGTGTGCCTTGGACAAATTACAAATTTCTTCACTGTGGAGACATTTAGGATGTTTGAAAATAGACAAAAATCAATAATTTAAATGACAAATGTCAAGAATTGTCTTTGCTTACAAAATATATTCAATATAGTTGAAGAAATCGTATTTATAGATGACAATGAACAAACTAGAAATCTCTATAGTAGCATTGTACACTGATACATTACATCTTTAAAGAGTGTGGCACAGAATAATTAGGAAAGATATGACTGGAGAGAGATTTGGAATATTTTGGTGAATACAAGGGAATATCTTCTGAAAATGTTGAAGAGTGTGTAGGTTATGGAGAAGTGAAGTGTGCTGCTTGGGGTGATGTGCGGGGGTGGAGAGAAGAGCACGAAGATGGGAGTAAATGTGCTATTTGGAAGCCATAAAAAGTGATGAGTGTCACTTCCAAGCAGAAGCTTTAAGCTCTG
>NW_007838640.1:0-725 GCF_000696425.1 Galeopterus variegatus
AGACCGGTTCCCGCTCACTGGCTGAGCGAGGAGTGGGCGCAGCACCGAGGGTTGTGATCCCACTGCCGGTTCCGGTCCGGTACGGGTGCTACACTGAGGGTTGCGGTCCGTTGCTGGACACGAAAAAAGACAAAAAAAGGAAGAAAAATGGGATTTTTAACTACACTTTAGAACAATTGGGTCTGGCAGACATCTACAGAACTTTCATGCAACAACTACAGAATAAAGATTTTCCTCAAAAGCACATTGAACATTCTCCATGGTAGACCACAGGTTAGACCACAAATCAAGGCTTAGCACATTGTTCAAAATTGAAATCATTTTGAGCATCTTTTCAGATCAAAGTGGATTAAAACTTGAAATCAAAATGAGCAAAACCCTAGTAAATATGCAAATACATGGAAATTAAACAACATGCACTTGAATGACCCATTTGTCCAAGAAGAAATTAATCAGGAAATGAAAAACTCTTGAAACTGTGGAAGATAAGGACACATCATACTAAAACCTGTGGGATACTGCAAAAGCACCATGAAGAGGTATTTTTATTGCCATAAGTCCATACATCAAAAGAATAGAAAGGCTTCAAATAAATGAACTAAAAGTATACCTGAAAGAACTCAGAAAACTAGAATAATACAATACCAAAATAACTAGGCAGAAATAATTAAGATCAGAGCAGAACTAAATGAAATACAGACCCCAAAAATGATACAAAAGATCAA
>NW_007838641.1:0-725 GCF_000696425.1 Galeopterus variegatus
CTACAGTTTCACCTTCCAAAGACACTCAATCCTAAGTCCAAGTGTCCCCATGGAAGCCCTGGATGGACAGCTGGGATCAAATACCTACTCTGGACTGAGATAGGAGGTGCTCAGTTTCCCTGTGTTCAGGTTTCAGGACATGCCTCAGGGTTTTGAGCCACTCCCCAAGATCTCAAGCCCCTCCTTTCAACCCTCCCCTAGAGGAAAGTTAAAATTGCTAGTTAGACCTATTTTTGGCACCAACACAGGGGAATTGAGACCTCAGGGGCCTGGCTTATACAAATCCAGTGGCTGGGCAGGCTCAGTAGAGAAGGATTATATAACCCTGGTAGCTGAGCATGCTCAGTGGAAGGGAGTTTATCCTTTGAATGACCTTCCACTAGGGGTGCTAATGAGCACAGAATATTCTAAAATATGTCTAGTGCATGTGATAGGATTTGACCAATGAACATGCTCCAAATAGAGACCAACTGAGCATGTGCAAGACTATGTTACATCACTGGGAAACACCCCTTTCATTGAATATGAATTAGAAAACACGAATATGCATTATATAGCAAAACTATTAAAACTGAATCCAGACAGAAGGTGGGGCTGAGGCTCACTTTCCTGGGGCCAACCCACCCTTCGCTGGCTGAGGTGTGTTTGATTTCTTTTGTATTACACTTACTTTCAGCAAGCAGCTGCTCACTCTCTTGAGCCAGCCTGCACTCTGTACTGAACTT
>NW_007838642.1:0-725 GCF_000696425.1 Galeopterus variegatus
AAAAAAAAAAAAAAAAGCAATAACAGAGGGCCTGAGAGCCACACCAGAACAGGTAGGAGCCGTGTGCCACAGGACCCCCAACCCAGGCCAGTGCCCACCGCCCAGAGAGGCCTGAGAGCTACTGGGCCCACACACCCCAAGTCAGCCACGACAGAACAGGCAGGAGTGGCAGGACCTTCGGCCCAGGTCAGTCCCCACCGCATAGAGAGGCCCGAGAGCTGCTGGGCCCACATGCCCCAAGTCAACCGCGCCAGAACAAGCAGGCACCGCAGGACCTCCAGCCCAGACCAGTGCCCACCACTCAGAGAGGCCTGAGAGCCACTGGGCCCACATGCCCCAAATCAGCTGCGCTGGAACAGGCAGGCGCCATAGGACCCCCCAGCTCAGGCCAGCACCCGCCGCACAGAGAGGCCTGAGAGCTGCCGGGCTCACATGCCCCAAGCCAGTCATGCTGGAACAGGCAGGAGCCATGTGACCTCCAGCCCAAGTCAGTCCCGGCCGCCTAGAGAGGCCCAAGAGCTGCCAAGCCCCCATACACTGAGGTAGCCGCTCTGGAACAGGCAGAAACCATGAGAACCCCCAGCCCAGGCTAGTCACTGCTGCCCAGAATTGGCAGTCCCTTCAGGATCCAGGCCGGAAATCAGGGTGGAATGAATGGACCATGCATGATACCACCTGCCACAATGACTAAACACCAAAGGAAAGATACCAGAAATATGAAAAAT
>NW_007838643.1:0-725 GCF_000696425.1 Galeopterus variegatus
TTCTGTCTGTCTTTCTCTGGCTCATTCTTTCTTTTCCTTGTTTACATACCTGACTCTTAAGGCAGGCCTAGCTCAACTAATTTGGGAGAATGCTGATTTTCCCTCAAGTACCATGGTTGTCAAGAGGATGTGGGCTTTGAGGTCTGAGAGAAATGGTATGAATCCTGGTTCACCATTTTACTTGACCTACCTTATGATCTTAGACAAGATATCCCCTCTTGAGAATCTGTTTCTTAATCTATAAAATGGGGGGTAACAATATCTTCCTTAGAAATTAAGTAATAGCATGTATTATTAAAATGCCTTAAAATGTATTAAAGTGGCATATAATAAATGATCAGTCAGTTTCATCCATTTCCCACTTCCCATGAGGCATCGTATGAAAATTCCTGTTTCGTTTTCCTCCTTTTCCTTGAAAGGTTCTGGTCTGGCTGGAAGTACATTGAAAAGAAAAGAAAAGAAAAAAGAAAAGGCAGGTTTCATAGTCAAATGAGATGAATGTATTTCATGTCTTCAGGTCTTTCAAGGTAAAATCTTAGTTTGGTAGGGTCTTCACTGTAAGAAATACAACGGTTTTAGAATGAAAACTTCTCAAGCAGTCTCTTTCCTTCTACGCATCTTCTGTCTCATATACTTTTTAGACATTATGGGTTTTTTATTTCCAAATTTTAGTGCCAAATAATAGGAAGCATCACATCAATAATATATATGTTCGGTTAAGGGAT
>NW_007838644.1:0-725 GCF_000696425.1 Galeopterus variegatus
TAATTATATGAGAGGGATTTATTAGGGAAATTAGCTCATGTGACTATGAAGAAAAGTCCCATGATAGGCCGTCTATAAACTGGATGCCGATAGTGTGGCTCAGTCCAAGTCCAAAGGCCTCAAAACCAGGGAAGCTGATGGTGTCCTTGGTGTAAGTTCTGGAACCCAAAAGCTGAAGAGTCTCAAGCTCTGATGTCCACGGTCAGGAGAGAAGAGTGTATCCCAGCTCCAGCTGATGGAGAGAGAGCTTCACCTGTTTCCTTTGTCTTTTGTTCCCTCTGGACCCCCAGCAGACTGGATGGTTCCCACACACATTGAGGGTGGGTCTTTCCCACCCAAACCCAATCCACTCAGACTCTAATACTAATCTCGGCTGAAAATACCCTCATGGACACACCTAGAAAGATAGCTTTACGAGGTTTCTCAGCATTCCTTCATCTAACCAAGTTGACACCTAGAATTAACCTTCACAGAAGACAGAAGGAAGATCAGGGTCTTGGAAGATCAGGGTCTTGGATTAGTGAGGACAGGAGAGAGGCTTTATAAAAATAAGCCAGTTGCCAACAATAAGAAAAAAGTCACTTTTTCATGACTTTTTTTTTTTTGTCCTTTTTTTTTGAGACCAGCCGCACCGCGCTCAGCCAGTGAGCACTGTGAGTACACCGGTCATCCCTATATAGGATCTGAACCCGTGGCGGCAGTGCTGTTGTGCTCCCAGCACCGCA
>NW_007838645.1:0-725 GCF_000696425.1 Galeopterus variegatus
ACTTTCAAGAAATTGATCTAACTTAATAACATAAATTTCCATCTGCAGTTTCTCTCTCTTCCTAGATATTAAAATAACTCGACTAAGTTATTAAATTGCACCTGAAACTGAACTGGAAATTGTCATAAAAGTTATAACTGAGACCGAAGATCATCAACAATACTAAAAATCTAAGTGCACTTACAGTACAAGAGCTCTCCACAGTGAAAGATCTAATTTCTGTCCGTACTCGTGTTCGTTATGGAAATACTTCATTAGAGTGAAGTGGAACTCTAGCCAAAATGAAATGTTAGCTGCATAAATACAGCCTTTGAATTAAGAGTCAAGGTAGGGGCCGGCCTGGTGGCGCACTGCTACAGTGCGCCGCTTGGGAGCGCAGCAGCGCTCCCGCCGAGGGTTCGGATCCCACATACAGACCGGTTCCCGCTCACTGGCTGAGCGAGGTGTGGGAGCAACACCGAGGGTTGCAATCCCGTTGCCGGTCCCGGTCCGGTACGGGTGCAACACTGAGGGTTGCGATCCGTTGCCGGACACGAAAAAAGACAAAAAGGAAAAAAAAAAAAAGAGTCAAGGTAGTAGGCAGATCCCACCGAGCACTCAGGTGGGCTTCAATCGTGGTGTGTCAGGCAGGGTCCCTGCAGGAAACAGATGGCCTACACAGAGAGGTGACTTGCAGAGCGTTCCGTGAATGAACTATTTACAGAGAAAAGTGCTGGGGTTGAGGG
>NW_007838646.1:0-725 GCF_000696425.1 Galeopterus variegatus
TCTTTACCATAAAGTATTGAAAACCGTGGAAGAAGTATAGGTTAGGAGACTTAGTTTCTGAGAGATTTATTTATAAGTAGTACAGACCACATAAAAACTTGGGTCTCTATTTCTAGCACAGTTTTTTTTCTTCTGAACTTAATGCTTCACTCTCCATGTAGACTACATATACTACTTGAAATTGTTTGATATTCATTCACTGTAGTAAGCCAAATGAGATAATAAATTTGTAGCTCAGTCTACACTATTGCCTAAGCTGGATGTGTTATGATGAAGTTATGGAGTGGTTCTAAAAGGTGATGGTTATCAAACAAGCTTTAGTATGGGCATATTGAAGCGAACACAAACTTTTGAATTAGGTAGATAGAGTTAGGTCTAAATACCCCCCATTTACCATGACTAGGAAGTTCTTAAAGCTCATGTAAGTTTTTGGATCTCTTTGAATTTTAACCATGGCAAGTACTCACAAATCGACCAGATATCCCCATAAGTCCCTGTTGTCTTTCCATACATTAAGCCAAGTTAGACTGACAGGACCTCAAATTTCAAGAAAAATGAGAAAGTGCATATTTCCCTGTAGATATCATTTATCTCCTTAATGCAAAATTTATACCATAGTGCCTGCCATACTATGCCATGTTATACATACCAGAGAATTAATTCTCCTTTCCTCTTCTCTTCCTCTATAATCCGAGAGAAAAAAAATACAGCTGGCGATATAATCC
>NW_007838647.1:0-725 GCF_000696425.1 Galeopterus variegatus
GGAAAGAGCTGTCTGGCTGCAGAGTGGGCCAGAAGTGGGCAGGGGATCCTCAGGCCCTAAGGCTTGGTGGAGGGATGCTTGATGTGCCTTGATTGTCTGATGATGGGAATTGGGACTAAAGTTGGGGAGATATTTAAAATGTAAGTTGGATATTGGAATCTCTCAGGCTGGATTGGAGACGACCTCCTGGAGGAGGTGGTCATTGATTTGGCTTTAGGGGAAGGGAACACTTGGGCAGGAGGGCATTCAAGGAGAATAGGTGTCTTGAGCCGAGTCCCAGGTCGTGTGGCAAAGTTCAAGATGAACAGATGGACAGGCTGTCTCTCCCAGGCCCGGTTGCATGCTGGCAGCCACTTTTCAAGTGGTAAGTAGTTCTCTGATGCAGAAGGCATAGCCTTGCACTGGAACCCTAGGGGTTTGCACTGTGACTGTCCTATCGGGTCTCTCCAGAGACTCCACACAGCACCTGTACCCATCTTGGATACCTCCAGCACCATGTGGTCTGCCAGTCATCTGGTCCATGTGGCCAGCTCCCTGCTCCACAGCCTGGACCACTAGAGAGCCATTTCTTCCGTCAGCCTTCTGAGGACCCGATAAACAACTTTGTGCAGCACTCCCAGATGTGGCATATGTTGCAACACTTGCAAAGCCCAAAGGACCCTACCAAGGCCTGTGCCACTGTCTTTGTGGTAGGAGATTGAGGTGCAACAACATGCCCAGCATTC
>NW_007838648.1:0-725 GCF_000696425.1 Galeopterus variegatus
TAGATACCCCTGAGGATGAACAACAAAACAAGAAGATGTAGATAAAAATATTTCTTAGAAAGTTATAGTAATTAAGATACCACATTATTGGGTCCAGGATTTAGACCTTTGGGACATGTAGAGAGCCCACACATATACTGTTGTAGAGTGTGAACTTACGTGGTGAGGCAGGAAACACCCAGGCGTAAGACAGGAAGGAAAGTTTATTGATGTGCCAACATGGCTCAGCAGACGCTTGTCCCAAAGGCTGAGCCCCAAATACAGCAGGGCTGTTATTTTTATATCATAGCATTTCCAGGTTTTTGCAAAAGGGCAAAAGAGGTGATCTTATGATCTTATGTGGTTATGACTCTATTTCAGGGTAGAAAAATACAGCAGGGGAGAAGCAGAAGCAGGGTGGTAACATTCTGTTACAGCAGTGTATGGCAACCGCACTGTGGGGCAACCACAGTGAGACAAGGCTGGGGTGCAGCTGGAGCTGGGTTTGTATGATATCCAGGTGGGGGTCTTGGTTACAGCATGGTGTGGCACAGCATGGGTGCCTAACAGCCACAGCTAGGCTGGACACAGCCAGGTAAGTACAAGTGCCTCAATATGGCTTTACAGATCAATGAAAAAAGGAGGGACCTTTCCGTAAATGGTATAGGGATACTGGTATTCAGAGAAAAAAAAAAGAAAGAAAGAGAGAGAGAGAGAGAGAGAGAGAGAGAGAGAGAGAGAGAGAG
>NW_007838649.1:0-725 GCF_000696425.1 Galeopterus variegatus
AGGCAGCAGAGTGTCCCCCTCAGCTCTTCCCCTCCGAGGCCTGGGTGTTTGGTCTGTCTCCGAATCCTCTTTCAGCAAACCTCCCTTTTTCTGAAGAAGCCACGCAACAACAGAGGTGAAGATGAATAGGAAAAGAAAGGAGCAAGTGCACGCAGGGCAGCAAGGAGGCATGCTCGGCAAAGCCACCGTAACTCCCTGGTGGCCTCTCAGCAGGCCAAGGCCAGACACGGGAGGGAGACAGTGCGTCTTCATCCCATGCTTCTCGTTGGATGAGAACTGAGTGCTTAAGTGTTCTTGTCTTTCCAGTTTTTCACAGTCGACTGTTTCACCCCACACTGCCATACGGCAAGGGCACAGATTTCACCCTGGAGTTCTGGCTAGTGATCCTAGGACTGCACCCCTTTAAGTCTACCTAGGGCAAGCAGCTCCCTGGATAAGAGTGGCCTGATGTCCCTTCCTTTTGCCAGTTCCATTCCCAGTTTGTCTTAACAGTGGTTTTATCGATTGAGGAAGAAAAGGAATGAAATTTAGGATGAACATTTGGATGAAGGACTGTGTGGTAGATGTCCCCACCTATTGCATGGTTGTGCAGGTTGCTGTGTCACCCGGGTGCAGAATATACTGCTTTTTCTCTTCTCCATAATCCTTTGGGGCTGCAACTTCCGAAGCACAAGCAGCTGAGACAAAAAGTACCAGGGGCCCCTCTGGAGCAGCCTGACCTCATT
>NW_007838650.1:0-725 GCF_000696425.1 Galeopterus variegatus
GGTTTATATTTTATGACTGAACTGTGAATTATACATCATCGCCTCCCTTGAGGTCCTTTTTCTGGGGGGACATACCAATTTGTTATTGAATAGAAAACATGTGGCAGGATCTGTACTCGGTTTTGTTGGAAAATCAGTAATAAACCAAAATTATGTAGCATACATAATCATTCAGCATGAAGTACAGTGGGGGAGGAGGGGGAGAAGGAGGAGAAAGAAGGACAAAAATAACAACAACAAGAAGTTGTCGAGAATATTATGTAACTAGGGAAACTATAGATTTTATGATCAGGGAAACAATTCCCTAGGGTGTTAATATTAATGTTACGGACACAATGCTTACAAAACAAAGATGGAGAGTAGAGTGCTCTTAGCTGACAAAATATCATTTGTCAAGATAATTGGCATAAGCCACAGACAAAGAGAAGGCATGAGTGAAAATACCAAGAGGTGGGTATGGATAGAGAGAGAATCCCAAGCATACCCCAAACCGTTTGCATTACTGACAGACCATTTCAAGTGTTGTGTGGGAAATAGATTAAATGGGTGTGACTCTCAGATTATGAAGGAATATTTTAAGAGAAAATATAAGATAATATCGTGCTACACTTAGGCAAAGATGAAGTTGTCTGGGTATTGGGTGGTGCAGAAGATAAAAAGCATTTTAGAAAAATTCAAACTATAGCACAGACTCAACTTGGAATTCCAAGATTTATTGAATCTTA
>NW_007838651.1:0-725 GCF_000696425.1 Galeopterus variegatus
TTGAACTAAATAGGAGGGTAGATAGATATAGATTTCCCAGAAATTAAAAAATCGCCTTTTTTAAAACAGCATTATTTTCCCTTTTGGGTTTCAGAAAAGATTTAGTACATTTTGGCCTACAAGGACAAGCCAGTGCTTAAGTCCTGATGGAAGCTCCAGAGTCTTTGGACAAGGCTGGCAGTGGCTTTATTTCTTACTACTATGACAGTTATGAAACTCAACAGCCCAGAATGGAAGAAGAAAAATAGCTAGAAATCAAGAAGTGAAGAAAAATGCAAGTGAACAATAGTAGAAAAGTGAATTTTGGTTTTCCCTCCTTTTGACATAGCCAGGGGCTAGCCAAGCAGTTTGCAACATACAAAGATTCTGCTTTATGTTAAGAAATGTCCCAAGGGAAGTGTTTTGCCTCCAGCTGTGAAACTGATTGATGTTTTTAAAACCCTAGAGGAATCTTTTCTGGCGCTTTCAGTTGCTATGGGGCGGGAAAAGGGTTCAAGCAGTGAGGAGGTGTCTAGAAAGGAAAATTTTCAAAGAAAACATTTTTTTCTTTATTTTCTTTCAAAGTGCAGGGGAGTCAGAATATTTAAGAAGTGAAACAACAGTAAACATTTGATGTGCACATTCCATTTACAGAGTATGTATGTGTGATGGGGGGAGAGATCCCGATTCTGCAAAGGAATCTGTAGTCAATCTGAGAAGTGTTGATCCAAATCTATTTTGTGCTT
>NW_007838652.1:0-725 GCF_000696425.1 Galeopterus variegatus
ATACATGAGGATAAATCCTCTCCTGAATCCTCTCCCTAAACATCTTTCTACTTTCTTTATTATTTAAATTGTCAGGAGGGGCCCTAGGGCATACTTTATGGGCAGTTAAAGATAAACTTGAACAAGCCGACCTCTACTGCTGAGTCCCTTTCGTCCCTACAAAAACAGATCACCTCCCTAGCCAAGGTAACTCTCCAAAGCCGCCGAGCTTTAGACCTTCTTACCGCAGAGAAGGGAGGCACATGCATCTTCCTCAGGGAAGAATTTATTACATCAATGAATCAGGCTTAGTCGAAACTAACATCATCAAACTCACTAATCTGGCCTCTAGCCTCTGGGCCACATCCAACTCTAACCCCTTTTCTTCCTTTTTCCACAATCTTCTCCTAACCTGGATATGGCCTGTCATAGGACCTCTAACTATTATCTACCCTGCATTATTAAAATAAGTAAAATTTCTTTTTTATTTTATTTTTATTTTTACAAAAAGATGACTTGTAAGGGGATCTTAACCCTTGACTTGGTGTTGTCAGCACCACGCTCGCCCAGTGAGCGAACCGGCCATCCCTATGTGGGATCCGAACCCGTGGCCTTGGTGTTATCAGCACCGCACTCTCCCGAGTGAGCCACAGGGCTGGCCCCAAATAAGTAAAATTTCTTTTCTTTTCTTTTTTTTTTTTTTTTTTAAAGGATGACCGGTAAGGGGATCTCAACCCTTGGCCTGG
>NW_007838653.1:0-725 GCF_000696425.1 Galeopterus variegatus
TCAGCTTATCTTATTTGTGGTCTTCCACTGAAATTTTTCATTCAAACATAACTTATTTTAACACAGATACTTCTCATTGACATTACTATATTTTGCTATTAAATACTGTAAACATTATTTATGCTTTCTAAAGTGATGCATACCAGATTTTCTCTAAAATCTATATTCGAGCTCAACAGAAATCTTATTCTGCATGATCTAAATTGTGATCTTAGTTTATAAACTGAGGATGTTGGCTGTATGACTCTCACTGCAAAGTGGTGCTGTGTGCCCAGTTTTGTCTGGTTGGTGCACATCGTGTTTGGAAGAGCAGGCTCTGTAGTGCTCTTCTCTTTGATCCAGGAACTTATCTTACTCTGGAAATGATGTCTATCATGGTAAGAGGCATAAACAAAGTAAGACATTCAAAGTACTGAGCAGGAGAGTAGCTCCCAATAAATCATAGATATCATTAGTTTAAAGAAGTGTTCACAACATAATGGCATTGAGGGACCGAAAAGGTAGAACATTCATCAGGTTCTTCAGGTTATGCTCCAAGTCATATGTGTCAGTTTCTCAGGTGCTACTTAAAGTTTGTGTTCAATTTGGTTTTTCATATCTAATAAAGTTGAAAGAGCTAAATTAAATATATCAAGGACAGGTGACATCTTTCCCAATTTAACATTCCACATTATGGAATATTAATTTAATATCTGCATCTAAAATCTCAAGGATATTTTTTTTTT
>NW_007838654.1:0-725 GCF_000696425.1 Galeopterus variegatus
GAAAAGCGACAAAATGGTAGAAAATATTTGCAAAGCATATATCTAATAAATTACTTGTATTCATAATATATAAAGAACTCTCAAAACTAAATAAGAAAACAAATAACCCAATAAAAATTTGGCAAAGATTTGACAGATACCTCACCATATATACATTTATATATAACAAATAAAAACATGAAAAGATGTTCAACATCACTATTCAACAAGGAAATGTGAACTAAAACTACAATGAGATGGCATTGCACATCTGCCAGAATGGCTAAGATGAAAAGACTGACTATATGAAGTGTTGGTGACAATGTGGATGAACTGGAACTCTCATACGTTCCCACCGACTCTCATACTTCTGGTGGGAATATGAAATCACAAAGCAAAACAATTTGGCAGTTCCTTGAAATGTTAAACATACACCTACCATATGGTCCAGCCATTCCCCTCCTAGGTATTTGCCCAAAGAAAGCATATGCATACAAAGAACTACACATGAACGTTCATAGATATTTATTTGTAAAAACCAGAAACTGAAAACAACCCAAATGTCCATCAACTGGTAAATGAATAAACAAATTGCAATGTATGCATATAATGGAATACTACTCAGTAATAAGAGGGAATGAACAACTGATGCATTCAATAACATGTAGGAGTCTAAAAATAATTAGACTAATACTAAAGTAGGTAATATTTAATTCCATTTTTATGAAACTCTAGATAATGAAAAC
>NW_007838655.1:0-725 GCF_000696425.1 Galeopterus variegatus
AAATCTGGAGGAAATGGATAAATTTCTGGACACATACAAACTACCAAAACTGAGCCAGGAAAATACAGAAAATCTGAACAGACCAATAACAATAAAAGAGATTGAAGCTGTTGTCAGAAGGCTCCCAACAAAGAAAAACCCAGGACCAGATGGTTTCACTGCAGAGTTCTACCAAACCTTCAAAGAGGAATTGATACTAATTCTCTACTAACTATTCCAAAAGACTGAAACAGAGGCCATTCTCCAAAACTCATGTATGAGGCAAACATCACCACAAAACCAAAACCAGACAAAGATACATCAAAAACAGAAAACTACAGGTCAATATCCTTGATGAATACAGATGCAAAAATTTTCAATAAAATAGTAGTTAACAGAATACAGCAACACATACACAAAATTATACACCATGATCAAGTGGGATTCATCCCAGGGATGCAAGGTTGGTTCACCATATGCAAATCAATTTACATGATACACCACAAAGACAGAAACCATATGATCATCTCTATAGATGCTGAAAAAGCATTTGACAAAATTCAACATTCTTTCATAATAAAGACTCTCTAAAAGTTAGGTATAGGCCGGCCCGGTGGCCCACTGCTACAGTGCACCGCTTGGGAGTGCTGCGGCGCTCCCGCCGAGGGTTCGGATCCCACAAGCACACTGCTACAGTGCACCGCTTGGGAGTGCTGTGGCGCTCCCGCCGAGGGTTCGGATCCCAC
>NW_007838656.1:0-725 GCF_000696425.1 Galeopterus variegatus
CTGCCCACGCACAATCCTTTGTCTCAGCCTCCTTTATGGAGGAACCTAGTCAGTGACAGACCGCACCATTTCAACACCTGGATCCAGCTGTTTCTGAAACTTCCTTGAACTTTTTAGTTCTTTGACCCAATAAAATTACAGTCTCTTTTTTCCCTTTTCTTCTGTGTGTGTGTGCATGTGCGTGTGCATATGCATGTGCGTGTGTGTGCGTGTGTGTTGTGCATGTGCATATGCATGTGCGCGTGTGTACGCGTGTGTGTGTGCGTGTGCATATGCATGTGTGTGCGTGTGCATATGCATGTGCGCGTGTGTGTGCGTGTGCATATGCATGTGCGTGTGTGTGCATATGTATGTGCGTGCGTGTGCGTGTGCATATGCATGTGCGTGCGTGTGTGTGTGCGTGTGCGTGTGCATATGCATGTGCGTGTGTGTGCGTGTGTGTGTGCATATGTATGTGCGTGCGTGTGCGTGTGCATATGCATGTGCGTGTGCGTGTGCATATGCATGTGCGTGCGTGTGTGCATGTGCATTTGCGTGTGTGTGCGTGTGTGTGTGCATATGCATGTGCGTGTGCTTATGCATGTGCGTGTGTGTGTGCTTATGCATGTGCGTGTGTGTGTGCGTGTGTGTGCATATGCATGTGCATGTGTGTGTAAGCTGGTTAGAGTTGGGACTTTGTGATCTGCAACCAAAAAACTCACCAACACAATCCCATTTTCCTCATC
>NW_007838657.1:0-725 GCF_000696425.1 Galeopterus variegatus
TTATATGTGCTGAGTTGAGCTCAATTTAAACCAGTTTTATCTCAGGAGGAAACAGATACTACAGTAATTATAAATGCATCTGTATCATATCTTAGTCTATAGCATCTGATATAATCGGGATGCCATTTTTCGATCTTCTGAAACAGAAGACTTCAGGCACCTTGGTAAGATAGAAATCCCTTCTGTTTCCTCAGTTTTTTAAGCAGGTTGTGGAACTCAGGGATTGGTAATAAAGGGTTAGTTTCTTAAATTATGTTTCCATCAAAGGACGTTGGAAGAAAACCTAGCTCAAGGACAGCTAATTCACTCCATCTGTGCATGTCTGTGCTTAGGACATTGTTCTCGAGACAAATAGGCAACTGGTCTGCCTTACGTCTGATGAGGTAATGGAGAGAGTCAGGAATATGTCTTATGGTCATCTTGTTTCTGACTTTACTTTCAAAAGAAAATGTTTTTATCTGTATTTAGGGTAAGCTTTAATTGGTGTTTACTTTTGTGTAGATCTTCCTATTTTTCTTTCACTGGATTGTTGTACTGTTTTTCACTAATTCAGCCGCAGGTACCAATCGTTTTTCACTAATTCAGCTGCAGGTACCAATGGCTTTCATATAGTAGACGTTCAATAAATATTTATTGAATGAACAAATAAATGAGTGAAACTTCTTTTTTACATTCATCATGGTGAAAGGTTTGCCTCAAAACTTCTAACTCTAAGAACTCAGTGA
>NW_007838658.1:0-725 GCF_000696425.1 Galeopterus variegatus
CTCATGATACTCCTGTTTTTCAGAATTTTGTGGATATTCATATATATTTATTTTGCCAATTAGCTTTAGAATTGTTTTTACCAACCTTGCCCTTCACCCCAACCCAGTTAGTATTTGATCAGATAGAAAATTGACAATATTTTCATCGTGGTGTCTTTCTATCCAATAATGAAGGCTGAATTTCCAAAATATTCTTTTAGATACTTGACTTTTGGAGAACATATTATGATCCAGGATATGAAAGTGGGGAGTCCAAATTGTGTTTCACTATGGAAAGATAGAGAATTCCGGAGGCCAAAGAGACAGAGTTCTCTTTGGTTCTAACATCGTTCCCCCCAGGTGTGGTGTCACACGAGAGTGGGGAGGGGCGTCCCGGCTGCTGATGAGGCAGGCATGAGAGGGAAAACCAACTCACTCATTCCATGATTTATTCATGTCTGTATTTTGCGTGGGATGTCATGGTAGGTGTTGTAGGATGTACAAATATGATTCAGAATCCTTGTCCTCAGGTCTACCTTTAAATAATGACAAGGAACCTAGAACAAATAAATAATAACAATATTTGTTCATTTAAGAAAAACAGAATAAGTCCCTGCTGTGTGTGAGGAACTGTAGTACATGCTGGGAATCAGTGATGAACAAGACTAATGCCATCCCTGATGCAGGAGTTTGCAGTTCGGTAAGGGAGACACACAAATAAGAAATCAAACAAACTACAAGCTTTT
>NW_007838659.1:0-725 GCF_000696425.1 Galeopterus variegatus
AAATGGCATAATGCATGACAGCACCAGAGCATGCCCCTAGCATCTAGGTGTGCACTGTATTCTTTACCATAGACCCTCATAAGGGGCCTGATTTGTGTGTAGTGAGGATACTGTCAAAATATTAAATAATTATTTGAACTAAGAAGTTCATGGCTGTAATACGTATATTGAATGTTAAACAGAAATTATGATATTAAAACAAAAAATAACGATGGCATGAGCTGGGAATAGCTTTGATTTGAGCCACATAGTGTATAAACACAGTAGCAGGCAAAGCTGCAAAAAACAAAGCTCACTGCCCACTAGATCTGTGTTTCATCTTCATTCTAACACAACTTTTGCAAGGTTTCTGGAAGGTTTCCAATTCCTAAAGCTTTCAGATTTTCATGTGAATATGATAAATTCTTGCTTGTGTGGAGGGAGACTCTTTCAAGTGTCCAGAATGGTTCAGAATTGGGAAAAGAATAAAAGAAACCACGTTGTATGTCCAGCAAAAACCAAAAAAGAATCTTTGAACATGTTGCAATAGACACTGTGGAGAAGAGTAAAGATTTGAAGATTTACTGTGATTGGTTGGTTGATCAGAAAAAAAGAATATTCTGGGCCGACGCTGTGGCTCACTCAGGAGAGTGCGGCGTTGGTAGTGCTGAGGCCGCGGGTTCGGATCCTATATAGGGATGGCCGGTGCGCTCACTGGCTGAGCGTGGTGCAGATGATCCCCTTAC
>NW_007838660.1:0-725 GCF_000696425.1 Galeopterus variegatus
TCTTTTTTCCTGCAACAGTGGAGAAGAATCCTTCTCATCCAGAGTCAAAAGACTTCGATTTCGGGCCGAGCCCGAGGCGCACTTGGGAGAGTGTGGTGCTGGGAGAGCAGCAGTGCTCCCGCCTCAGGTTCGGATCCTATATAGGGATGGCCGGTGCGCTCACAGCGCTCACTGGCTGAGTGCAGTGTGGCCGGTCTCAAAAAGGACAAAAAAAAAGACTTCGATTTGTGCTCTGGATCTGCTCATTCATTCAGATGACTGGGGTCTAATTTAGATTGGGTGGGGGTAGGGTGTCTACCTTGAGACAGGCAAAAGCTACCTGTGTTCAAGGAATCTTCTTTCCCAGGAAACTTGCACTAATGACGATACTTTCTCTTCTGAATCTCCAACCTATCACATTTTCATGGCTTTTTTGCATTTAAATTTATTCAAGTCTCTTCCATTTTAATAAAAATAAAGAAAATTGAAGAGTCTGCCTTAGCCTTTGTGTTCAAGACCCTCCCCGTCCTCCCATCCAGCCAGAGTTCTGGAAGGACCTGTCAACAGTTGCCATCTCCAGGTCCTCTCATGCAGCTCTCTCCCCAGCCTACCTCATCCGCATTCTGCCACTCCCTTGACTCCTGTTTTCAAATGATCTTTTAAGGACATTAATGACCTCCATGGGGATAAATCAAGTGGTCACCCTTGAGCCAAGTGCTGCCACACTCCCTGGTTGTCCTAATTCT
>NW_007838661.1:0-725 GCF_000696425.1 Galeopterus variegatus
GACCCAGACCTGACGGGCCTCTGCCCAAGCTCCTCCGAGTCCTCACCACACTTGGGAGCCCTGACGTGGCTGCACCGCTCATCTCTCGCCTCGTCCCCGCCACTCCTGCACACTAACCTCCTCAGTCCCCTCTCGACAGGCCAGGCCCTCCCACACCACTGGCCTGCACACGCCGTCCCCTCTGCTTGTCAGAACTCCGTGCGTTCCTCACTTACTCCCCTCAATCCCAGCCCCTCCTTCAGAATAGATCACAGCTTGGACCCCTCCCGGGAACCCATGGAAGCTTCACTGTGCAGCACCTGCCCGCTCACGGGTCCATGTGGCTGTGAGACTGCCCCTCTTGTGTGCACCCCTGCACCCAGCACGGAGCTCGCCCATGACATGTGCTCAGGGAACAGTGGCCACATGACCCACAGAACCGGCCCTAGTATGGCCCAACACTGACCCTTCCTTGGGACTTTTTGTCTTCCCGATTTTCCAGTCCTTCTGCCAGACTTGTACGAGGACCCATCTTCCCCCAATCCTGGCCATTCCTGCCAGCTGCCACCCACACCTCTGGTGACACTGTGTGGGGAACTTGATGTGGGTCTTTGCATTCTTGTGGGCTCTCAGGGGAACCGTGAAGGCCACGTGGTCTCTCTCACTTGCACATCACGGCACTATATGAGAACACACTACAGGCAAGTCACGTGCATGCCCCTGGGCACGCGGTTAGCTGGCGGGCC
>NW_007838662.1:0-725 GCF_000696425.1 Galeopterus variegatus
TTCCTTATCAGTGAGGCATTCACTGAAAACTTTACATACATTAAAACTCATCATACCATTCATTTTTACCTATATGTTTTCATTTACTTAAAAAAAAAATCAAGTTCTGACATGCATATTACCCATTCATTTATTTAATATTTCCAATGTTCTTTTTTAAAAATCCATTTACAGATTGTTTCTATTTAGTATTATTTGCCTTCAGAAACAATCTGTAAATGGATTGTTTCTATTTAGTATTATTTGCCTTCAGTCTGAAAAACATTTAAGCATTTCTTATAGTACAGTCCTGCTGATGACAAATTTTCTAAGGTATAAGTTACCTGAAAATATATTTTGAAAAATGTTCTTAATGAATATTGAATTAGTGACAGGCTATTTTTTCTGTTATTTATTATATTCTGGCTTGAATTGTTTCTGATACAGTCAGCTGTCACTCTTATCTTTTATACACTGCATATAATGTGTCATTTTTCTATTATGTTTTCAAGATTTTATCTTTATCTTTGATTTCTTGATAGTGATGTGCCAAATTGTGGTAAATATTATATTTATTCTGTTTGGGTTTTGCTAAACTTGTGAGGTTTGTAATTGGAGATTTTAATCAAATCTCATATTTTTCAGACATCATTTTATTTATTTTATTTTTTAATGCATATTTCTATTTATTCCCTTCTTCTGGGACTCTTATTACATATATATTAAACTGCTTAATTATCCCTCAG
>NW_007838663.1:0-725 GCF_000696425.1 Galeopterus variegatus
GAGATACAGTGATAATATATGTTAGACAATGTCACTGCTCTCACAAAGTTTATGGAGATTCAGACAAGTAAGCTGGCATCTTGCTGTCCATTTTTCTCTCCCTTCACATTGGAAAAACTCAGTGAGGATGTGCTCCATGTGTCAGGTACTGTACTTACTGTTAGAGTCCCAAGCAGATACCCCTTACCACCAAGGAGCTACAGCCTCATAACTGGTTTATGTGTCAGATAGAATGATGATTCAAAGGAAGAACTGACCACTTCTGGAGGGGATGGGTGAGAAGAAAGTGTTACAGAGGGCTTTACTGAAGAGAAGGGTCCTAAAGGGATTGCTGCTTGTGTTCAGGGTGGTAGAGGTGTGTTCCAGGATGAGCTACATAATTAAAAAAAGGACAGTTTGATGTTACATGGCTCCCCTGGTAAGTTATAGAGCTGCAAGGGATTTAGTTTTACTGTAATATAAGCAAAGGGAAGAAATGGTAGGGAATTGCTGGATAGTTATGAAAGGCCTTGAATGTCATGTTTGGGAGTTTAATTGTTTTTTGGAAAGAGCAGGAGATCCTGTGAAGTTCATATGGAAATTTGAGCAATCTGTCTCCACCGCTCTGTGAAGAAGGCAGGGGGCTGGCTAGTAGGATGCTGTCTCCCTTTAACAAATACAGAAGCTCAGCTGTAAAAACGCTAGTAAGTAACGTGCAAAGTTGTATGGACTTTGAAAGAATAATA
>NW_007838664.1:0-725 GCF_000696425.1 Galeopterus variegatus
GTCTGTATGTGGGATCCGAACCCTCGGGCAGGAGCGCCGCTGCGCTTCCCAAGCGGCGCACCATCCAGTGCGCCACCGGGCCAGCCCTTGGAGTTCTTTCTGATCAGACTTCATAATAAGTGATAGGAACTCCTATTTCCATTTCATAGATCAGAAGACTGTGGCTCAAAGAACTGAATGACTTGTACAAAGCCACTCTGCCTTTCTAGCATCAGAAATGATTCTCAAAATTCAGGGGCTAAAATGAGGTAGTCCTTTCTCAGTACACCACACCTACCTCTGAAACCGTGCCTGGCAAAGAACAGATGCTCAACAAAAGTCCACTAGCTTTGACTGAGTCATTAATTTGAGTCCTGCAGTGTCTCCATTAGCTGTGACAATGCATAAATGAAAGTAGAATGGGGATTACTAAAGGCATCAAATCCAGTAGTCCCCAGTCCCCAGTCCATTTGCTTCCAGCAGCCCTGAGAATCCTGTTTTCTGGTCCTGCTACCTGCTCAGAGCTCCATTTTCTTATCACCATTTCCTCATTTTGAAAGTGCTTTCAGAACCCTTCAAATAGGGCAAGGAATCTATGAAGTCTGATAGTAAGTTTGTCTTTGAAAACTAGACCCCCATAGCACATGGATTTTTCAAGAGAGACTTAAAGAAAACTTTGGGGAATCTTCATAAGGCTGATGATCCAACATGAACATTGAGATAAGAAGTCAAAATGTAAATATAAA
>NW_007838665.1:0-725 GCF_000696425.1 Galeopterus variegatus
TTCAGAACATTTGATAAACCTGTGTGTTACAAATGTTGTCATTGTTCCATCAAAAGTACTAATGAATCGTAGAATCAGTTTGACTTCATTAAACTTGGTTTTTACAGATTATTTTCAATAATAAATTATATAAGCAAATCCATATTAAGTTACATCATGTTTTTGCATTTTAGTATGTATCTCATCACTTCCTGTATATAAATGGAAAGCAGTTAAAGTCAAGTTTTCCTTAAAACCTTTGTATCTAGCTACCTTCTTTTAGGTGTTCTTTCCGGATACACTGTTTCAGCAGACACACTATCATCGTTTGCTGCCTAAGGCTGATAAGAAACTAGCAGCTATGTCTAACTCATTGTGCATGTACAACTGTTCTCTAGCTTTGAGATCAATAGCCAAGGCCTTTCGGTAATCAGCAACTTATAGTAAAGGGGAAGGGCAGAGAAGTTTGGTATTTACTCTTGACTTGGAGAAATAATGTGCCTCTAGCATTAACAGAAACAGTTATGAGAGAGAAGAGAAAAGTCTGAATACAAAAACAAAGTCAAGGTACTTTCTTTGTATATGAAAAGAGTGGGATTGGTGTTGGTGGGGAGGAGAGAAAGAAAGGAAACTGGTTTAGGGGATGGGAAAATTTTTTTTTGCTGTCATTTTAGTATCAAATAAGTGAAAAAGGTTCTAAAAGTCCCAGGAAGGAGAGAGAACTGAGGGTCTGAACTGTACTCTAA
>NW_007838666.1:0-725 GCF_000696425.1 Galeopterus variegatus
TGTGATAAATAAAGGTTTGATGTTGTAAGCATTGAGATTTGGATCGTTTGTTACACAGTACATCTGACTAATACAATATTTATTTTTTGACATCTATTGATTACTTTGTATGCAGGAAGCATACATATATAAATGTATACTTGTGTGTGCATATATAGTTTCTAATATCAGCAAAAATAAATTGCAAGCTACAGATTGTTATTGCCATTTGGGATTGAGGAAACGGAAGCTCAGGGAGATGAGGTGGCTTGCCCAGAGTCGCCCCGCCAGGAGCGGCAGAACCACCGTCTAATTCCCTCTTCACCCACAACTGAGACTTCTTGTCCCCTCCCCTCTGTTTGCCACCTTTCCCCTCCATTTTCTGATAGCATCAGTCTCAAGTGCAACCTGTTGGCAGAAACAGACATATGCAATATTTAATCCACTTTAATTAAAATATATTTCAGTGGATTTTTTTTTCTGGGACATAACTCATTTTGATGGGAACCCATTGGATTTTAATGGGAAACCTATTAGAGGAACATATTGTGATCTTTAATGAAGCTGGGCTGCATGGAGAACCACCTACAGGTAATTAGAAGCCCTCCAGGCCCTTGGGGAGTAAGGTGAAATGAACTTCGGTTTGTTTAAGACAATTAGTGCAGACAATGATCTGGGAACGAATTAAATGGTCCTTGATTAGGAGCAGCTGTGCAGGTGGCATCCTCAGGAAAATGGGACAGGCA
>NW_007838667.1:0-725 GCF_000696425.1 Galeopterus variegatus
TAAAAATAAAAATAAAGATAAAGATTTAGATGATCAGAAAAATAAATAAATTCTATTATTTAAAAAAAAAAAAAAAAATAACTCCAGAAGTTCCTTTTCAGCCTTGGAAAAGGCCTTCCACAGGCAAGCAAAAGGAAACCATACGCCCTCCACATTGAACAAGAAGTGTCTATTAAATTCAATTTCAATTTTGAAGTATAAAAAATAAAGTAGAACAGTCAACGTTAGCCAAAGTGCAGAGGATCCCAGACAGCAGCATGCAGAGGAGCTTGGGTGGCAGGGCCAGGGGCGGGCGAGACAGCCACAGCCGGGTTGCAGGTGTGAGGGGGCTGGGGAACCCGGGAGCCGGGGATCCGAGGTGCTGAGTCGGATTGGCTGCAGGCAACAGTGCTTGCATCTCAAAGAAACAAAAAACCCAGCAGCCACAGAAACCCACTATTGGCTGCACATCTGGGAAGCGGAGCCCCAGGATGAATTATGCATGGATTACCTCTCACTTGCCCAGGAATTTCTTTTTATTCACAACAGAGGAGCATGAAGAGGGAAACCTGTTTCACACCTGGCATTTAATTTAGAAGGGATTGCTTCCCCAGCTGAAGGAAAAGCCATGTGAACTGCTCAGTCCTGGCTCTGCTCTGGGGCTCCCACAGCCAAGCGCCTTATGAAAACCTGGAGCATCATTTTTCAACACGCTGTGTGTGTGTGTGTGTGTGTGTGTGTGTGTG
>NW_007838668.1:0-725 GCF_000696425.1 Galeopterus variegatus
GAACATGAACCCGAACCCTAAACCTAACCCCAATCCGAAACTGAACCCGAACCCTTACCCGAACCCCAACCCTAACCCTAACCCTAATACTAACCCTAACACTAACCGGAACCCGAATTCGAACCTGAACTCGAACCTGAACCCTAACCCTAACCCGAAGCCTAATCCTAACACTAACCCTAACCGTAACCCTAACCCTAACCCTACCCTACCCCTGACCCTACACCTGACCCTACCCCAGACCCTACCCCTGACCCTAACCCTAACCCTAACTCAAACCCTAAAGCTAACCTTAACCCAAACCAGAACACTAACCCAAATTCGAACCAAACCGTAACCCTAACCCTAACCCTACCCTAACGCAAACCCGAACCCAAACCCTAACCCTAACCATAATCCTAACCCGAACTCGAAACCGAATCCGAACCTGAACCCTAACCCGAACCCTAACCGGAACTCGAACCCGAACGAGAACCCTAACCTGAACTCAAAACCAAACCTGAACCCAAACCGGAACCCGAACTCGAACCTGAACCCTAACCCTAACCCTTCTCCCCACCCTACCCCTAACCCTAACCCTAACCGTAACCCTAACCATACCCTTACCCCTAACCCGAATCCTAACCCTAACCCAAACTCGAACCCGTACCCTAACCCAAACTCGAACCTGAACCCGAACCGTAACCCTAACCCTAACCCGAACCTTAACCCAAACTTGAACCTGA
>NW_007838669.1:0-725 GCF_000696425.1 Galeopterus variegatus
TTTCTTTTTTTTTATAACTAATTTTAAAATTTATTATTTTTTAATTTTACTTCTCCATATACATTGTAGTTGATTTTCATGCCCCTTTACAATTTCCTCTCCCCCCTCCCCCCCATCATATCTGTTCACTTGACTTAAATAGTTCAAGGAATTTTTGTGGTTATTCTGTTTTCTCCCCCCACCCCCATTTGTTTGTGTGTTTATTTATTTATTTATTTTTAGCTCCCACAAATGAGTGAGAACATGTGTTATTTCTCTTTCTGTGCCTGACTTGTTTCGCTTAATATAACTTTCTCTAAGTCCATCTATGTTGTTGCAAATGGTAGTATTTCGTTCTTTTTTATAGCACAGTAGTATTCCATTGTGTAGATGTACCAAGGTTTCCTCATCCAGTCATCAGTTGATGGACATTTGGGCTGGTTCCAACTCTTGGCTATTGTGAATAGAGTTGCAATAAACATCGGAGTACAGGTATCCCTTCGACATGATGATTTCCATTCCTCTGGGTATATTCCCAACAGTGGAATTGCTGGGTCATATGGTAGATCTATCTGTAATTGTTTGAGGAACTTTCATACCATTTTCCATAAAGGCTGCACCATTTTGCAGCCCCACCAACAGTGTATGAGACTTCCTTTTTCTCTGCAACCTCTCCAGTACTTACCATTCTCAGTCTTTTGGATGTTAGCCATCCTAACTGGAGTGAGATGGTATCTCAAAGTGGT
>NW_007838670.1:0-725 GCF_000696425.1 Galeopterus variegatus
TCTTTCTTTCTTTCTTTCTTTTTCTTTCCTATTTTATTTATTTTTGCTGAAAGGCATGCTCTTTCTTGCTTGATCTTAAAAACTATATTCAGGTTTGAAAGCTTTGATATTATAGAAAACTCTTCTCATCACACTGAAAAAGAATTTTACGCAGTTTCTAAGTCCATTGGGCCTCCACATCAATTATTCTGATCTCCTTCCATTGCACATTAAACTTCTCTAGCAGAGATGGGTTGCTTCTTGTGAGGTTTTACTTCCATTTTGTTTTAGTAAGATTTACGTCTGCCTTCTCCAGGCCATCAAGTTCTTTCTGAGAATTCCCAGGAGGAAGAGTGATGGGGCAGGAAAAGGGTAGAGTTTTGGAGATGTGCATGGAAAAGTAACAGAAATGCTTGTTTTTGGAAAACATGACTTTCTCCTCCCCCTTTCAAAGGGATTTCAGAAAAACCAATAATGTTTTACCCCAAACAACAATATACAAGATATTTTAACAGCATATTTATTGCTTCCTGTTTATTTTTAGCATTGCACAAGGATTAAACATCATTCAAAAGTGAAAAATCCTGGCTACACTGGGCCAGTCCCACCCCTGCCTGCAACCAGATCCTAGAATATACTTAATAACCAAATGTGTTTCTTTGGGGTGTGTGACTTATCTGCTCATGTCCTTCACCAAATTTCTCCTTCGATTTTTCTAACTCATTTTTAAAAGTTCTTTTTTTTTT
>NW_007838671.1:0-725 GCF_000696425.1 Galeopterus variegatus
AGGCAGCTTAATTAAGCTTCTGGTGACTCCACTGGGCCATAATTCTGTTTGTGTTAAAGAAGTCTGTAGAGTTTGTAGGAAAGTGTTATTTGATAATAAGTATAAATTGAATAAGGAAAAGATAAGCCTGGTTCCACTGTATTGTCTTTAGAGTGAAATATGTCTACACCACTTTTAATGATAGTGTCCTTGAATTTCCTTAAGTAGATACGAGTTATAAGCTAATTTCACCAAGCATAGATGGAAAGGTATGCAGTTTGATGCTTTCGTTACACTTATTATCCCATCTTTAATTTGCAGTGTATTATAATATCATCCAAGTTAAACAATAACAGTAAAACAAACTAATTGTCTTTAATTAAAGTGAATTAGGTTTTGACTTTAATATATTTGATGTAGTGAGAACTGATAATGTAGAGTGTCTCAAAGGTTATTAGGGCATATTTCTGTTGGGCCTGATGGTGTTAGTAATAACCCTCTTCCTCATAGTTCTAGACATGAACAAATATGTCACTTCATCAGTCTCTGTTACTCGCACTTATGCCCCTCCGCAGGGGTTGCAGATTCCACAAGTTATCAGCTAATGGCATTATACATTAAAAATTGAAGCTTTCCTCACTCCGAGGCCTTTCAAGGCTTTGTTCTTAAGCCCTAGACACTTTGGAGTGCAGCTGCAAACTATAGGCAGAAGATTAAATTAATTTGTTACTCTTTTTTTTTTTTTT
>NW_007838672.1:0-725 GCF_000696425.1 Galeopterus variegatus
TTGGATGTCTTAAATGTCTTTTGTTCCTTTCTTTCTGATTTACTGTTTGTCTTCTGTATTTATTGGTTTCTTGGTGAGTTTTTATGGCAGTGGTAGTTATTTTTCAGGTACCAAACCCAGTACTCCCTTGAGAATTTCTTGTAGGGGTGGTCGTGTGGTAGTGAACTTCTGCAGTTTTTGTTTGTCTGAGAAATATACTATTTGCTGTTCATTTTGGAAGGATAGCTTTGTGGGGTAGAGAATTCTTGGCTGGCAACCTCTGTCTTTTACTATTTTAAATGTATCATCCCATTCCTTTCTGTCTTTTAGGGTTTGTGATGAAAAGTCTGATGTTAGTCTCATTGGGGCTCCCTTATAGGTGATTTGATGCTTCTCTCTTGCAGTTTTTAAGATTCTCTCTTTGTCTTTGAGTTTTGCCAATTTGACTATAACATGTCTTGGAGAAGACATTTTTGGGTTGAATATGTTTGGGTGTCTTTGAGCTTCCCGAATCTGACAATCTGTGTCTTTTCCTATACCTGGGAAGTTTTCTTCCACTAATTTGTTAAATATGTTTTCAATGCAATATTCTTTTTCCTCCCCTCCTGGATTACCCATGACTCGGGTATTTGAGTGCTTAAGGTTGTCTTATATCTCTCTTAGATTTTCTTCAATGTTTTTAATATTTTTTTTTTTGTCTGCCTGTGTTATTTCAAATAGCCCATCTTCAAGGTCAGAAGTTCTCT
>NW_007838673.1:0-725 GCF_000696425.1 Galeopterus variegatus
TCAAGGAAATGCAAATCAAAACCATGTTGAGATATCATTTCATCACAACTAGATTCGCTATCCTCAAAAAGACAGAGAATAACAAATGATGAGGAGGATGGAGAGAAAGGGGAACTCTTTTGCACTGCTGGTGGGACTGTAAATTAGCACAGCCATTATGGATAACAGTGTGGGGGTTTCTCAAACAAATACAGATAGAACAACCATATGATCCAGCAATCCCACTGCTGGGTATATACTCCAAAGAATGGAAATCATCATTTCAAAGGGATACCTGCACTCCTATATTTATTGCAACTCTGTTCACAATAGCCAAGAGATGGAATCAACCTAAATGTCCATCAATGGATGACTGGATAAGGAAAATGTGGTGTATAATGCATAATGAAACAACGAGTCTGCCATTAAAAATAAAGCAATTGTGCCATTTGCAGCAATATGCATGAACTCAGAGAATATCATGCTAAGTGAAATAAGTCAGGCACAGAAAGAGAATAGAACATATCATCACTCAGAAGTGAGAGCTATAAAAAAACGAATTAAAAAAAGAAGAAAGATACAATAATCACAATAACTCATTCAACTTTCAAAAGAAGAGAACAGAACTGAGGTCACCAGTGGTGGGCAAAGGGAATGAATGATGGGTCATGCTAGAAAAGAGTCATAATAGAATAACAATTCTAGGGTTCCAGATACCCAGAGAATGGAAAGGGAGATATGGGCTC
>NW_007838674.1:0-725 GCF_000696425.1 Galeopterus variegatus
TCTGTGGTATTGGTTGTAATGTCTCCCTTTTCATTTCTGATTTTTGTTATTTGGATCTTCTTTCTCCTTTTTCTCTTGTTGACCTAGCTAATGGCTTGTCTATTTTATTTATCTTCTCAAAAAACTAACTTTTTGTTTCATTGATCTTTTGAATTGTTTTTTGTGTCTCTATTTCATTTAGTTCTGCCCTGATCTTGATTATTTCTTTCTTTCTACTACTTTTGGGATTATGTTGCTGTTTTTCTAGTTCATTGAGGCATAGTGTTAGACCATTTATTTGAAATCTTTCCACTCTTTTGATATAAGCATTTATCACAATAAACTTCCTTCTTAGTACTGCTTTTGAAGTATCCCGTAGGTTTTGGTATAATGTATCTTTATTAGTTTCCATAAATTTTTTGATTTCCTGTTCAATTTCATGTTGGACCCATAGGTTGTTTGGGAGTCTGTTGTTCAGTTTCCATACAGTTGAGTAGTTTCCAGAATTTTGCTTGTTATTGTTGTCCAGTTTTAATCCGTTGTGGTCTGAAAAGATACTTAGGATGATTTCAGCTTTTTTAAAATTTGCTAAGACTTGATTTGTGACCTAGTACATGGTCTTCCCTGGAGAATGTTCCATGTGCTGATGAGAAGAATGTATATTCTCTAGTTGTTGGGTAAATGTTCAGTAGATATCTGCCAGGTCCAATTGGTCTAAGGTATAGTTTAAATCCTGTGTTCCTTTT
>NW_007838675.1:0-725 GCF_000696425.1 Galeopterus variegatus
AACCTTATCTTTTTGAACCAAAATGATAACATCCATCTTCATCAACTTATTTATTGAGTTTATCAAACTTAGCTTCAAAAATCTTTTGGCTGATTTGAAACTCAAATCCACTTTCAAAGAGAGGGATTTTTACCACTGAGAAAATATATGGGAATGGGTCATGAGCATCAAAGGCCATTCCAAATGAGAAGATCCCCCGATGTTACCATGTGACTTCACAGGGAGAAAAGATCTATCAACATTCTTATATGGTCATTTAAAAAAAACTCACTTTGTTGCAGTTATAATCTATAGAGGAACAGTGTGACTGGACTCAACAGCAATCTATACTCCCAACCCCAGCTCCTCTCACTACTACCATCCTGAACAAAGATTCTCATTCCATGGATGGTAACTGTGGACACAGAAAGAAGTAGATTCAAATAAGACTTAGAAGGCAAAAAATCAGGAGGACAGATTTCTGGTTTCCAGTCCAGCAGGTAAAGAGCCTAGAAGTTGCCACTCCATCCTAACAACAAGTAAGAAGCTGAACAAACTAAAAAATCAACTAGCCTTCTCAGGTCCATCAGAGAAGTGAGGTCACAGGGCACACTGCTGACTCCAAAACTGGAGAGACAGGCAGGTGGACTCAGAGAATGACAACTTGCCAGGTAGAAACCTCTGCGGGAACCAGTGTAGGGTGTGGGTTAGAGACACAAACTTTTGTGAGTTTTACCTCCAAGGAG
>NW_007838676.1:0-725 GCF_000696425.1 Galeopterus variegatus
GGGTTGCGATCCGTTGCCGGACACGGAAAAAGACAAAAAGGAAAAAAAAAAAATTTTTTTTCTTTTCTTTTCATTCCCTTATTTTCATTCTTGGGAGGGATCAGAGAATTAAACCAGAGCTCAATATGCTATGCTTAACTGGAGGCTAGTCTTATTTGTTTTAATTCAGCATATCCCAAAACATGTTTCATGAAACACTAATCCCAAAAGACATTTCATGAAAACACTATATTGTATAATATAAACCAGTATATTAAAGGCTCTAAGCTTACAGCTCAGTACTTGGCAGGCACCCAACTGAAGTTTGATTAATTGATTCAAGAGTTAATAAAGACATAATTAAATGGATCTACAATGTACTTAAAGAAGCACTACATTAAGAGCTGCCTGAAACAAGAATACCTTTTGTAAACTACATCATTTATAAATTATTATCCCAAACCAAAGTTTAATGCTCATTTAAGAAACAAAGTATATAAAAAAGGTTAAAAATAAAAAAGTATGATAACTCAGTTATCCAGTATGACTAAAGGATAAAAGTAACATTTCTTTAACAAACATGTCAGTAGGTTTGCTGTCTAACCTTTCATGATACCTTCAGTGAGGCAACAGCTTCTTCATTATATGAAGAAATTAAACAGTTTATGTAATTTTACTAGAGTCAAAGGTGTTTTTTTTTTTTTTTTCCTTTTTGTCTTTTTTTCGTGTCCGGCAACGGATCGCAA
>NW_007838677.1:0-725 GCF_000696425.1 Galeopterus variegatus
TCAAATAGCCTAATATGTGACAAGGAGCTAGAAACAGAAGAACAAACTAAACCCAAAGTTAGCGGAGGGAAGGAAATAATAAAGATGAGAACTAGATATAAATCAAACAGAAAACAGAAAAACCATAGAAAAACATAAATATGACTGAGTTGGTTTTTTGAAAAAATAAACAAAATTGATAAACCCTTAGCTAGACTAAGAAAAAAAGAGAGAACACTCAAATACACAAAAATCGGAAATGAAAGTGGAGACATTACAACAGACACCTCAGAAATAAAAAGGATCAAGACTGGCTGCCTGGTAGCTGTAACCAACCGTATTTGCTTACAGTATGGTGTTGTAACACTAAGGTCAAGGTTTTGGATCCCTGTACCTGCCAGCCACAGAAAAAAAAAGTTGAAAAATTGTAAGGTGAACCATCATTAAGTTGGGGAGGAACTCTATTTATCTCAGGAGACAAAGGAACATTCCATTTTGACTAATGAGAAATAAAAAGGATCATAAGGGAATATAATGAACGATTATATGCCAACAGATTTGATAACTGAGATGAAATGGATAAATTCCTAGAAAAACATAAACTACTAAGGTTGAATCAGGAAGAAATAGAAAGCCTGAACAGACCAAAAAAATAAAAAGATTTAAGTAGTAATTAAAAATCTTCCAACAAACAAAAGCTGAAATCTACCTAACTTTGGAAAAAAAAAAAAAAAAAAAAAAAAAAA
>NW_007838678.1:0-725 GCF_000696425.1 Galeopterus variegatus
ATTTAAAGTAACATACATATAACTTACTAAAAATAATAATGAGCTCGATATGGTTTTATACGAAAAAAAAAAGTGACGAATTATCATACACAATTCTTAGAACTGTGACAAAATGAAGATGGTCAAAATTCAGATCAACACCCAAAATGAGGGCAAAATAAGTGGTGGGTGTGAATGAACCAAAGAGAAATAAACTCTACTCCACCTCGGAGCAGTTTCACGCTGAGATGTCCAGAGTGGCCCAAAGCAGGAGAACCAGACTCAACCCCCAGACCCCCGGTGTCACCCTACAGGGAAAATCGCCGCTGACCCCCGGGGTCAACCATGGCTGAAAATCGCGGCTGACCCCCGGGGTCAACCATGGCTGAAAATCACCGCCGACCCCCGGGGTCAACCATGGCTGAAAATCATCGCCGACCCCTGGGGTCATCCATCACGGAAAATCGCCGCCAACCCCCGGGGTCATCCATCGCGGAAAATTACCGCAGACCCCCCGGGTCATCCATGGCGGAAAATCGCCGCTGACCCCCGGGGTCACTCATCCCCGGAAAATTGCCGCCAACCCCCCGGGGTCATCCGTCACGGAAAATCAATCACCGCAGACCCCCAGGGTCATCCATCGCAGAAAATCAATCACCGTAGACCCCCGGTGTCATCCATCACGGAAAATCAACTGGGAAGAGTCAATGGAGGAGTGGTAATAAAAAATGACAGGGTGGGACTTG
>NW_007838679.1:0-725 GCF_000696425.1 Galeopterus variegatus
CATATTTCAAAACATCACATTGAATACCATAAATATATGCAATTTTTATCAGTTAAAAAAATAAATTTTAAAAAAGAAGATTATTTCAATGTTTTCCAGTTTGCTGCTTAAAATTACAAACAATGCTCAGCCATTATTTTTTTCCTTTTTGTCTTTTTTCGTGTCCAGCAATGGATCGCATCCCTCAGTGTCGCGCCCGTACCGGACCGGGACCGGCAACGGGATCGCAACCCTCGGTATTGCTCCCGCACTTCGCTCAGCTAGTGAGCGGGAACTGGTCTGTATGTGGGTTCCGAACCCTTGGCGGGAGCGCCACTGTGCTCCCACACAGCGCACTGTAGCAGTGCGCCACCGGGCCAGCCCATGCTCAGCCATTTTTGCAGGCATTTTATGGTTTAATTTTAATATATGCTCTTAGTAATATTAATACAACAGTGATGATAACTGCTGAGAGCTGGTCATGTGTCAGGTAGTATTCTCAGTTCATTACTTATGATAATCCATGTAACTCTCATAACAACCATATAAGGTGGGTATTATTATTATCCCCCTTTTTATTTTTTTTATTAATTTTTTTTTATTTGTGTGTGTGACTTTTAATTTAATTAAATATCCACACTTTTTAAAATTCAAAAGGAATGAACAGTACATACAATGTCTTCCCCCTAACCGTGCTCCTCCAACCATTGGGTTCTCCTTCCCAGAGGAAAACAATGTTATCAGCT
>NW_007838680.1:0-725 GCF_000696425.1 Galeopterus variegatus
GGCGGGAGCGCCGCCGCAGTCCCAAGCGGCGCACTGTAGCAGTGCGCCACCGGGCCGGCCCCTCCATGAACTTTTTGAAGTACTTTGTATGTATGGGTCTTAGTCTGGACTGTATTGTGGTTCATTCTGTCTTTATGTATACCAATAACACTTTTAATCATCATAGCTTTAAAACTATTCTTGTTATTTTGTAGAGTGAACCGCCTCCTTATTTTTCTTTATTTGGCATTTCTTGGTCCTTTTCCGTATGAATTTTAGGAGCAACTTAATCCCCCCTCCTTTTTAAAAAAATGTACATTCTTTTCTCTATTGCTGTTGATCTTGACGTACCTTTTTTTTTTCTTTTATTTTACAAGGGCAGGCACAAAAAGCACTTCAACACAATTCAGGTGAATAGCTCTAGGAAAGAGATTTTCTTTTCCTTTTTTTGACTTTAAACCAAAAAGTGTTAATAATTTATCACAACTTGAGCTGTATAGATTTGAAACCAAATGAAATTAGCATCAGCTGTTTATGAGTAATGCAGAGTATTTTCGTCCTTTGCTAAATTCAGAATGAGGTGCTAAAGTGCTGATGGATTTTGCACTAGCCATATAGATCTTTGGTAGAGAAGGAAATGGGAAAATTATTAATTTCAGGTAAGAAATAAGTTAAAGTCATCTTTGAGATTTAATATTCATTTATTTTTAAAATCACTAGATAATAAAAATAAAGAGTATTTGGGG
>NW_007838681.1:0-725 GCF_000696425.1 Galeopterus variegatus
TTAGGCTAAACTTTTTTTGGGAGGTGCACAAAGACAAAGGCAGTAATGCTCAGACAATTTCCCCTGAAGTCCTGTCTTCATAGGTGCTTCCACAGAGTACACAGAGGCCTGTGAATCTGGGCATCCTTTCTTAGGTCTCGCTGCCTTTGCTTACTATTTCCAGACCTGGAAACTTCAAAATGAACCCCTGACCCACCCACACCTCTTTGGGAAGTTTACTTTATTCACCCATGCAGGAGGTCTCAGATCACTGCATGACATCTCTTTTTCAAAATCTGTTTTCCAGGTAAGGCTTGTGGTCAACTGTGTTTGTTGTAGACTGGTTAAATAAGGTGAAAAACAGCCTACAAAAAATTTTATGAAGCTGTTATAAAGAATGAGAAAGCTCTCCATGCATCTACTTAAAAAGTTCTCCAAGGTATACCAAACAAAAAAGGCAAGTCCAGACTAATATGTATAGTCTGTTATTGGTCATATAAAAATAGAAATATAGATTTACATATGCTTATGAATATATAGAAAATCTCTGGGAGGATTCATAAGAAATTAGTAGCAATTGTCATGAAGCCCTGGGGGACAGAATCGAAAGAAGATTTGCATTTCACTTTTCACTTTTTATTAACAAATTTAAGAGAAATAAATTTAAGTGACCCCAGGACTAAAGTCAAGTGGAGGCAAATTGTGTCGCTGCATCAACTGGGTGTTTTAGCATCATCCGTTAAATA
>NW_007838682.1:0-725 GCF_000696425.1 Galeopterus variegatus
ATAGTAGCAATAAAAAGATCTCAAATTAACCTAATGTTTTTTATTAAGAAACTAGAAAAAAACAGAGCAAGCTAAACCCAAAGCAAGCAGAAGTGAGGGAATCATACAGGATAGAGCAGAAATAATACAACAGAGTATAGAAAAAACCGTAGAGAAAATCAGCAAAGCCAAAAGCTGGCTCTTCGAAAACTGTCAGGTAGGAGAAAACAGAAAATTGCAGCATTAGGTGTGTCTGTTCCTATATTCCAGCCAGCGGCAGTTATGTTCGCAGCTCCGTCTTGGCACATCGGACACTTTTCAGCTAGAATGGGTCACACGGCTGGACAAGAGGCAAGCAAAGGAGTCTGAGAAACAGAGTTTCCATCTAAAGAAAGCAGAATTGGAGGAGCCACACACACACATGCATTCACACGCACACACACACGCACAAGCACATACAGGCACAGAAGCATGCACACACACACCCTTATTACTACCGCTACCTTGAAACAAGACAAGTGATGTTAGCCAGGAGGAAGTGTGCAAGTTTGTGGAGTAGGCAGTCATCGCCTGCTGCAACAAAGTGTTCAAACTACATCATTTTTTGACCCCATAAAATATTACCTCCTGCAAATTTCCCTCTCTTGGATGGGAACGAAGTATATGGAATACAAATCAGGATAACGTTTTCTGACTCACTCAAATGCCTACCTTAAGATATTAGGGAAACTGGATTTTCTTCTTAA
>NW_007838683.1:0-725 GCF_000696425.1 Galeopterus variegatus
TAAGGGACCCCCAGAGCAAGTTCTAGGTTCAGAGTGGAGTTTATCCACCACTAAAAAAAAAAATTTGTCCTCTGATACACGTAGAAGTTAGTCCCCAGCAGATTCCAAAGGGACCTCTTGCTTATATTAACTTTTTCTTATAGAAAATTTCAAACACGGGCCAGCCTGTGGCTCACTTGGGAGAGCGTGGTGCTGATAACATCAAGGCCACGGGTTCGGATCCTATATAGGGATGGCCGGTTCACTCGCTTGGGAGAGTGTGGTGCAGACAACACCAAGTCAAGGGTTGAGATCCCCTTATCGGTCATCTTTAAAAAAAAAAAAAAGGAAAATTTCAAACACAAACAAAAGCTGAGAGAATCATACAAGGAACCCCCTTAAGTCTGGCTCACTGGGGTCCTCAGTCCCTCCCGGCTCCCCGCATCAGACCACGTCGATGCAAATCCCAGACACTGCATGCTTACCTTGAACAAGTATTTGCATCTCTCAAATGTAAGGACTTAAAAAAAACATAACCAACAATCCCATTACCATCCTTTAAAAAATGAGCAGTAATTCCTTCATGTCCTCAAATATCTAGTCAGGGTCCAATTTTCCTGATTGTCTTGTAAAATTATTTCAAACCTAGATCAAATCAGGATCCAGATAAGGTCCATTCCTTGCGGTTCTCTTTGAAGGTGTAGTTTCTCTGTCTCTCTCTCTTTCCTTGCAACGTATTTGTTGAA
>NW_007838684.1:0-725 GCF_000696425.1 Galeopterus variegatus
CCTTCTAGTTTCACAGTTCTAGGTGCTCAAGAAATAGACAGCAGGACTTAGAACTTTCCTAGAAAGCTGATGTAGACAGCAATTTAATTGCCTGAAACACTGTGGTTACCTCCACCAGGCTGTGTTAGCATGTGTGGATCAAAACACTGGGAACATACACACTGGCAGTAAAACCTGCCAGCAGTACTGAGTGCTCAGATTTCCCACAGAAAGTAGGCTGGTGCTACACTCTTTACCTCTGTGACACGTACGACAGTGGCTAAGCTTAGGTGGGGATTCTGGTTTATTTAATCTGTTTCTCCTAAAAACCTGGCTTCATGCTTTGTGTACGTGTGTGTGTGTTACAGAAGCGGAAGTATGGAAAGAGGACTTACTTCTAACAAAACTAATAGATGTACGGCACACATTATTTAATGACATTATATGCTAATAAGCTTTGCCATACCATTGAATGCTTCTTGACACAAAACTAGAAACTCAAATAACTATATTTCAATTTTGTAAAACCACATGATAGTACCTGAGGTCCGTACTATGGACCTTGATCCTACAAAAAAAAATGTACCAAAAGGACCAACTATTTACTAATATACAACTAATATAACATAAGTTAGACGCATCAAAATGACTATTTTAGCTATAATAAACATTAAATGTTTAATACATACATCTGCTTCCCCTGCTGGAGTTTTGAAGGGCTTGTTAGCATTTGCACTGCTTTAAAA
>NW_007838685.1:0-725 GCF_000696425.1 Galeopterus variegatus
ACTTCCTTAAATACATGTACATTACACAGGTCAGCTGTGCATTGTATTCCTTTACTCCCTGGACCCACACAAAGCTTTTTTCATCTTGTTTGTTGGTTAATTGAGCAATTGATTTATTACACACTGAATGGAAAGCCAGGTATATTTCAAAACGCATACTTGAAATCGATCTTTGAGATAAAGCACCCAGTCACATCCAGCTGCCATCCCCTTCAGTCTCAGGAGCCCCTTAACTCCAGGAGAACCGGGTTCTTTTCCTTGTATTCAGGAATGGAATTAACCCACTTGTTTAGCAGATATTTGTCTTCATTTATCAATGAAAAGCTAAACATTATTTCAAGATATTAATATTTGTCAGTTGCAAATCTCAGTTAAATGAATCACAGTTTATTCATCTGAAATCTGAAATCCTTAATCAACCATACTGCTGTTATTTTCCATTGGAATATTGCCTGCAAAAATTTTCAGCTTCATTCATCATCATTATTAAGTACATGTTGAGTCTAAAAAGATGAGTAATGATAGATGTCATAGGATATGCAAAATTGGTTTAAAACATAACATGCCCAATCCTGTCTAGCATTTGTCACAAAATAGATTTTGGACGCACAAATACTGGCTATATTCAGATTTCTTTCTTTGTATTATTTTAAAAAACAACACCTGTAATGCTGAAATCGGAAGTCATTGGGTAATTATGATTGACATAACAAGTAAATCTACTT
>NW_007838686.1:0-725 GCF_000696425.1 Galeopterus variegatus
AGTGGTTAAAGCATTTTTACAAAGAAAAATTGAAGGCATTCATTCCACCAGTCATTTGGATTTTTGAAGAAATAATTGAAACTGTTATGTTTGAGCTTCTGAAAATAGCTGGTTTCAAATTCAAACATCACTATCTCCCAAACTTCCACATTTAGTGCTAGCATTTTCTAGAACTTCTTTGAATTTCACCAAAGGTAATATATTGTGGCTTTACCCCTCTCCAGCATTTATGAACAATTCTTTTTTTTACTGACAGACGCTTGGAAGAATAGATTGGAATTAATCCTTGTATTAGTTTTTAGCTTCTTCCAAAGTGTTCACAGAAAAAAGAACCAAAGGACAATAGCTGACTAATAAAAAGTGAACAGTTGGCACCTTTGCCTTAATAGGTTACCTTCAGGAGCACTGGGTGTTGGGTCTTGAAGGAGATAATTGAAAAAGTAGATTTATATTGAAGTAGGTAGGAAAGCTAGAATAAGCCCCACAGGGCTCACTATTGAGTAGTGTGACTGAAAGGTCATTTCAATGCAGTGTGCCATGTGCTGTCAGTACCCAGATGATGGACACCACCATACTACAAATAGTTGTCACAGTCAGGAGACTCTGCCTTCGCCCAGGTGAAACAAAGAAAGGAATGACAGGTCCTCCCTCATGTTCAGAAGCATTAGAGATGCCAACCATCCAAGAGAACACTCTAGATGTTCTCACTTCTGAAGCAGAGTGCT
>NW_007838687.1:0-725 GCF_000696425.1 Galeopterus variegatus
AGAAGTTTCCAGAAAAATATAATAAATAATGTAGGCAAATAGCAAAATATTCTTGGTCTTCTTTGGGGAAATGAACTACTATTCCAGTAACCAGAATTGCAATAAGGGGGATGGTTACATAGCAGCTAATGTCCTCTTATTGTAGATTACAAGAAAAAGGCCTCAGGCATATAAATGGTGGCTTATCTAGAGAACTAAGCAAGACAAATATTTCCTTTCCTAAACTCAAGATTCTTCATTTTGACATTTGCTAAGGACATTAAACTCTGAGACACTGTGAAATGTCAAACTGACCCTCTCTCATTTCATGAGATTGTGAGAGTTTCATTGTGGTAAGTAGAAGATAATGCATTTATTTAATACATTTATATAAAATTTTAAAAATCATGGGCTCTGAATCACTGCAAAATGTTTCCCAAAGATACCATATCAATATACTACAGCAGCCAAAATAAAGATAACAGCTTTAGAGAATGAACACAAATAGAATATTAAGCTAGATGGGCTCTTGTTATTTGCTAGAGAGGCGTTTTATATATTCCCACTTTCTTTTGCCTCTTGAAAAACATAGCCTCCAGTCCCATTCTTAACACCATTTACTTTCATTTTTAATATACATGAGGGGGTGAAAAAGCTTTTTAGTAGCAAAGGCGATCTAAATGTGAAATCAGCATCAACTTTAAATCACTGTTGAGCCTAGTCATCAAATCTCGTTGTTGAATTAG
>NW_007838688.1:0-725 GCF_000696425.1 Galeopterus variegatus
TTATAAATTTTAAAGGAAGTATCTTTTACTTACTGATACTTTGCAGTCCAGGACTTGACATATAAATAAAATACTTTTTAAAAAATCAAATGGCAGTCTGATAATGGTGGTTTGTCTTATACTGAACTAAGTAAGCTCTGCACAGACAAATATAAATTCTGTTTGAAAAAATAAATCAACTTCAAGGCACTGAGAGCACCTAAAAGCAGACCAACACTGGGGGTGGGGAGAATCTGGTACATGAAGAAAGGAACTACCCTGGGTAACAGCCACATTTATATACCTTTTATCCCGAGGATACTTCCTCATCGTGAATGATTAGAACTCACAGAACACAACATTCTTATGGATTTAGGTGTCTGAGACTATGAGAGCAGCTGGAAATTAAGGTAGAAAATCCTGGAAAGGAGGTAGCTACAGGGATGGGAAGGGGCCATCCAAATCTATTTATAAACTACCGTCAAATCTTTGACTGAATCCTGAACTGTGTGTGCCCAAAGGAGCCTACAGAGAGTGCAGCAGAAAGAAAAAGCTAAAAAGCTAAAAGAACTGAGTAGATGTTCCAGCTGCTGCCTGGCACAGGAGAGAAGGAATTTGAAGTTTTAGTCCTGCCAATAACTTTGTTGAATAGAAGGAAAACACAGGATATTTAAAGGCTGCAATCTACTATAGCTAATAAGACTTTGGTGAGCCTTTTGTGAGCCTTTTGTCCCACAAGACCTGAT
>NW_007838689.1:0-725 GCF_000696425.1 Galeopterus variegatus
ACTAACCCAGCTTCCATTCTCAAAAAAGCATCAATTCATAATAACCATAATGTGGTCATAAGTCATACTTTGCATGACGTTTCATAATTGACTTAGCACTTTATGTTTACTTCTTTATTTTATTCTGGACTAAGAAATAGCAGGGTGCGTAATTGGGTTTTTTTGTTTCTTGGTTTTTTTTCCCCCCAAACAAATTGATGAAACCAAGTCTCAGAAACTCAGTGCATTACACAACTTCCCTGAGGTGGCCTAGAGGGGATGTCTCCTCACTTTGGGTCCTTGTACCTTTCCAACCTTCTAAGGCGTGCACCCAACACCCATCAGCAGGGACCCAAGTGGGAACTGTGTGAGCATCATGATCTCTATGGCAACTTCAAACTCTCTCTTCAAAATCTCTATATACCCAAAAATCGTACTAAAGGTTAAAACTCTGAAATTCCATTCTTGTATTTTCTCCATAATCTGGGAGGGGTGATTTTAAACAACCCATTCAACACAAACCACTTTTACAGTCTTTAATGCTACTTTTCTCTCGACACTAGATTACACTGGCTATGTCTCATTCATTATGGGAGACACAGACAAACAGTGAAGCATATAGACCAGCCCTGTTAGCCTCACAGCTGTAGAGGTGGGTCAATAGCTGTCATAAATCATAATAATAATAATAATAAAAGAAGTATTGACTTAACTTTCAATAATGGATTAAATACTTTGTTACTATT
>NW_007838690.1:0-725 GCF_000696425.1 Galeopterus variegatus
GTGAAACCTCTGATAAGGGGGGACTACTGCTTAGTAATACTGCTTTATCTGGAGATTTTTTAAAAAATCGGTAACTTAGAATTTTATCTTAATTTTAGAGACAGCTGTTCTTTTTTGTTATAATTTTTGTACTTAATTTTACTAAAATCTTATTAAAATTCTAAAAGTAAGCTTTCCACTATAGGTTATGGCCATTGCACCAACCCATTATATATGGCAACGAGAACGCTCTGTGCATCACAGTGGAGCTGTCAGAAGGTACAACAGAGATGAAGTTCAGTTGCCCCGGGGACCTAGTGACAAACCAGTAGATTGTTCACTCTGCGGTAAAACAGGAAGAAAAAGTTATGTTAGACTGGGATTGTCTACATCATCATCATCCAGTGATACAGTAGAGGTGATGGAAAAACATTCTCAGGAGTTACACAACTTAGTCTCAAAGGACATAATAGTTGATCCTTCTCAAGCTTGTAGCTATTCTCAAGGTATGAATCAGTGATACGCCAGAATTAGATTTGTATTAGTTATTGAGCTCAAGTTAGCCCTTACAGGCATGGATACGTAATAATTTATGTACTATAACAATATAAGTTAGGTTAGTATTGGAAGTTTTCCCCTTTCAGTTACCACATTTTGTCTTGTGTCCTTATCTGTTTCGTGGTAGCGTACCTATACAAAAAGGATTATTAATGTGATATATTAAATTGAAACCTAATGCAACATAA
>NW_007838691.1:0-725 GCF_000696425.1 Galeopterus variegatus
CTGAGAACAGGGCTGGGGCGTGTCTTCTGCAATCCTCATCTCTCAGCCCCGCCTGGCCTGGAAGGGGTCTCAGGCCTCCGCCACAGACACTGTGGGCATTCCTGCGGCACTGGTCAAGGCCCTCTCTGGGCCTCCCACCTTCCCCCCGGTATTGCGGCCCCCTGTGTGGTTGAGTTATCTCCCACACCAGGGCGCAAGCACCCCGGGTGAGGATCCCACAGGACACAGTTCCTCTTTGAATCCCCCCGGTGTGAGCTGGCTCGGTGCCCTCAGGCTGTCAGCTCTCCGGCAGGTTCAAGCAGGCTCGGGGGCATCCCGGTCACCCCTCCCCAACCAGAAATCAGTCTGGGGTTTTTCAGAACTGAAGGCCCCAGAGATGGTATCTGCCTCCCGGAAGCAGGAAGTTTACCTGGGGCCAAAGCCCCAGGTGTGGTGGAGTGACAGTCTGGCCAGGATCCTATTCCCTGCCCTCCTGACGCTGGCCAGGGGCTCCCCACGCCACCAGCCCTGCCAGAGATCTGCAGGTGGAGTGGGATTGGTGGCCGGTCCACAGGCCCCGGGGGGCCCCACGCTGAGTCACACACATGGCACGGCTCAGTGAGGAGCCGCGCCAAGTGAAGATGGCTGGCCTGCCCGATCTGAGCTGGCCAGCTCCGCCCCCACCAGAGAAAATGGAGGCAGCGCTGATGCAGGTGCCTAGCCTGGTATGGTATGCGGGAGCCGGG
>NW_007838692.1:0-725 GCF_000696425.1 Galeopterus variegatus
GATTATTGCTTTCCAGACAGATTGTACCAATTACACTTTCATTAAGGATACATATAATTTTAGTAGCAGTGGTAGGGAGGAAAGACATTCCAGGCACAGAGAATGGTATAAAAAATTTTAGAAAGGGTTCAGGAAGTTTGGCTGGGGCATAAATTCTGTGCAGCATAGTGGCAAGAAACATGAATGGGAAGGTTGCTTAAGGTTAGACTGTAAGCAGCTTGATTACCAAAGTTGGGCTTTTTTAAACTTTTTTTTCAATAGGCAGTTAAGGATCACTGAAATTTTAGAAGCAGGTAGTGACAGGATTAAAATAAAGTTTTCAGGACATTATTCTTTATATGTGTACAAAGTGATATTATCAGACCTTTTAAGAGGTTAAACATTTTTACAACATTTTCTAAGAACAGAAAATAAATGATGGATATGTGAGACATCTGGAATATGATAAAAGAGGCAATGTCAAAAGTCACTATGGGTTTGGGAACTTATTCGAAATGATATTAATGTTAAATGGGTTAGGGGGAGCCACTGACCTATAAAGGTTAGAAGAAAGTCACTGGAGGAAGAGGAAGATGGTAATTTCTGTTTGGGCATGTTGTATTTAAAGTGTTAGTCATCAATCCAGGCAGAGATGCCCAACAGGCCACTGGAAAATACATATGGACTTTATTCAGGAGAAGTTTCAGGACTGGAGAAATGGAAAATTCATAATCTTCTTCGAGGTT
>NW_007838693.1:0-725 GCF_000696425.1 Galeopterus variegatus
AACTACAGATAGAACTGCCATACAATCCAGCAATCCCACTACTGGGTACATAGCCAAAGGAATAGAAATAATCATATCAAAAGGGATACTTGCATTCCCTTGTTTATCGCAGCTCTATTTACAATAGCCAAGACATGGACTCAGTCTAAATGCCCATTGACACATGATGACTGGATAAGGAAAATGTGGTAAATATACACAATGGAATACTGCTCAGCCATATAAAAAGAACGAAATTCTGCCACTTACAGCTACACTGATGGGCTTGGAGAAAATTGTATTAAGTGAAACAAGCCAGGTACAGAAAGAGAATTACTGTGTGTCTTCCTTCATAAATGGGAGCTACAAAATAAAATTAAATTAAAATTAAATATAAAATTAAAATAAAATAAAAAAGAAAGAAACAACAATCATGTGATGCACTGAATTTTCAGAAGGGAAGAACAGAGCTGTGGTTACTAGAGGGGAGAAAGGGGGAGAGGGAAAAAGGCTAGTGAGGAATTGGGAATCACAAGGAACGACTGGGTGTTGTAATGAAGAACATGCTAATTATCCTGATTTAGTCATCACACATTGTGCGGAGGTGTTGATATTTAACTCTGTAACCCACAGATATGTTTCATCATTTATTTTTCAATAAAAAAGTCAATCACTGGGCTGGCCTGTGGCTCACTCGGGAGAGTGTGGTGCTGATAACACCACGGCCACGGGTTCGGATCCCATAT
>NW_007838694.1:0-725 GCF_000696425.1 Galeopterus variegatus
TCATTGTTTAAGATTATCTCAGTTATCTAATTAAGGCCCTAAGACCTACCAGTCAGCTTCAGTTTCCCCAGCCCACCAAAATTTTGGCTTGCCCAGTGCATTTTGAGTAATAACGATTATTGTAAATATCAATCATCTCCCAAACATATACTTACTATTGAATAATAACTCAGGGTATAAAGAATACAGAAGACATGGTTCTTCCCCTTCCTTAAATTACCATCATGTTGAGGAAAACCATATACTTAAAAAAAAATTTATTGTTTGTTTACATGCCAGGCACTCTGGTAAGTTATTTACATCTATTTTTAGTTTTATCTTCACAATAAGGTAGGTTTTATTATTATTATGTCCATTTTATAAATGAAGAACCGGAAGTTCAAAGAACTTAGGTAACTTTTCTTATGTCATATAAGCCCAAAGGTGGCAAAGTCAGGAATTTAACCCAAGGCTATCTGAATCCAAAGTTCATGTTTTGACCTCCATACTATGAAAGACAGCATCGATTAAGTGAAGCTAAGTGATATGGAAAATAAACGTGGAGGTATGTACTGAAGAAGAGAAGAGAGGAACTCACATCTCTGAGTCTGGTTGGAAGTCTGCTTAGAGGATGCTGAATTTATTCTGTATCAAATTTTAGAACATAAAGCCCTTGACAACAAAGGTAAATCCCCTAAAATGTCAAGTTATGTGTATATATTTTGTGTGGCTCCAAGAGACTTTGA
>NW_007838695.1:0-725 GCF_000696425.1 Galeopterus variegatus
AAAATTGAAAACTTGCACTTCATGAAAATTGAAAACTTTTGCTATGAGAAGACACTCTCAAGAGAAGATTTAAAATGAGCCACAGCTTGGGAAAATATTTGTATCTCACATATCTAACAAAGGCTTTTTACCCAGAACACATAAAGATGTCTCAAAACTCAATAATAAAAAACAAAAAAACTCAATGTAAAAATGGGCAAAAGCGTTGGTCAGGGTTCTTGAGAGAAACAAAACAAATAGGATCTCTCTAGAGAGAAAGATTTATTTTAAGGAATTGACTCATGCAATTGCAGAGGCTGACAAATCAAAAATATGCAAAGTTGGCTGGCAGGCTGGAGACCCAGGGAAGAGCTGATATTGCAGCTCAAGTCCAAAGGCAGTCTTTTGTCAGAATTTTCTCTTCCTCAGAGGAGGTTAGTTTTTTCTTTAAAGCCTTCAACTGACTGGATGAGGCATACTCACTATCTGGAGGGTAATCTGCTTTACTCAAAGTCTACTGATTTAAATGTTAATCTCATCTGAAAAATACAATACCTTTGCAGCAACACCCAGATGTGTTTGACCAAATATCTGGGTATCATAGCCTACCCAAGTTGACATATAAAACTAACCATCATAGGCAGACATTTCTCCAATGAAAATATATGGTTAGAAATAAGCACTTGAAAATATGCTCAACATCATTAGATATTAGGGAAATGCAAATTAAAACCACAATGAAATAC
>NW_007838696.1:0-725 GCF_000696425.1 Galeopterus variegatus
GGTCAACAATTTAACCCTGAGCTGCACAAAAAGCCTTTCCCAGAGAATCAACAGTAAAGCAGCAATTTAGCTTAACCACAGGGCTCAAGTGCTGGTTCCCTTAGCAAGTTCCCCCATTTTAGAAGTGACCAAAGGACAACAAATTAGTTCTACTGCAGAGTTTAATAATCAACACAGAACTGAAAGGAAAAACAAAACCCCACAGATCAGAGACAAAGTTCTGATATTAATCAGTAAAGGTCTAACACCGTCAAAGAACACCCATAAAACCTGGAAGGACCAGAAGCCCCCTGGGCTCCCAAGCTAGGGTTGGGGGAGGCCCAGGGGCCTCAGCCACACCCCTACCAATGTCCACACCCAACCCAGCCACAGCCAAGCTGCCACCAGAAGCCCCCCAGGCTCCCTTGCTGGAATGAGGTGGGTGCCATAGGTCCCCCCTTCCTCCTGCTCCAACCCTATCCCCCTCCCATTTCCCCTCTCCACCTCCTCCCAGCTGCTCCACAACATCATCTTAGAACGTTAAAAAAAAAAAAAATAGTAATAATAAATAAATATATAAATAATTTAGGTAAAGGCCCTGAATTTAAAGAAAATATTAATTAGATAATAGTACAGGTGACATACTTAGCAAAAATTGTGGAAGTGATACACAAGGTCTAATTTAAAAAACCCTGCTGTGAAGCAATTTACAAGTCTCTGGAATAGAAACAAGCAATAGAAGGTAT
>NW_007838697.1:0-725 GCF_000696425.1 Galeopterus variegatus
CAAAAAAGAAAATGTAATTACATGTGCATTTGTATGTGAGTGTGTGTATGTGTGAGCCAGTATGAAGGATCGAGAAAGTGAGGAAATGTAAATTGTTTAAAAAATTAAGAGAAAAGTAAAAGAGAAGTAAAATGAAAAAATAAAAATAAAACATTGTGTCCACTTAATGTTTGTGAGAATATTAAAGTCAAAGCATATTGAACCAAAAAAAGACTATTCATTGTCTCTAATTGATCAGTGTGGTGTATTTAATTTAATTTAATTTAATTTATTTATTAAGTACTTTCTTTTTCTTTTTTTTCCCCTTTGGCACTGGCCAGTAGGGAATCCAAACTTATATCTCTTGGCAGAAGTTAGAATTTATCATCAAATCACCCAAACCCTGGCCAAAACTTTCATCTTGTCTTGAATTTCAAAATTTTACAGGTATCTTTTGACTTAAGTCTTTCTAGGGCCCAGAAGCAACATGCATGCCCCATGTTGTCAAAAAAGAAAAAATTCAAAAGAGACCAATGTAAAAAGGAGAACAAAAAATGTCAAATGTATTGCTTGCCACTGTTGTTGTCCTATTTTCCTTCCTCTGGGTCAGTGACCTCCATGCTCACCACTGTCAAGAAAAATCATCTGTGTGACACCTGTGTTCCCAGAGCCCTTGACCCTTAGTCAGTAGCCCTGACTCTCCCTTACAAAGTCCATAGCAGTGGAGTCAAGGAAATGGGCAGTTG
>NW_007838699.1:0-725 GCF_000696425.1 Galeopterus variegatus
TTTTCAAATCCTTTGATGATGACCAGCAGTTCCTGCAGCGGACATACCACTTGGAGCTAACAAGTCCTGCTCATTGACTGGTTAGGAGAGGTGTGTCTCTGTTTCCTACAGAGAAATGTGTGTTGCCTATTAACATGCTCACCAAAGTAAGAAGCCAAATGGAAATACTAAATTCCATGTCCTTTCACTATAAGAAATGGATTGTAAGAAAAAGATAATTTGCTTAGATTAAATCGAAGCAGCCCACCTGATGGTATTGGCCAAGAGGTTACTAATACCACACTTTTAATTTTTAAATAATTTATTCTGATGGAATATCATAAGAAATTTAAGAAAACATACTAGAAATGCAGCAACATAAACAAAAATGCAAGGATATAGATCTATTAAAATTTGTGGTACTCGAATCTTCCAGATCTTGTCTAAAACAGTGAAACCTCAAGGCTTATTACAGAAAACTTTAAATTGCTTTTTAAAAATCAGAAACCTGTCTTGTGCTTTAACTTCTTCCCTGTACTCAGTCTGGCCTTGCTCCTAAAATAGTCTTTGTTCTCACTGTGTCGTCACAATTTTTATTACTTTCTGAACCTTAATATCAGTATACAATTACACTGCAATGTCACCCATCTTACAAATAAACAAACTGTAAAGTGGCAGAAGATGCCACCCCCAGATATGCCATTTTGGCATAAGGATTGTTTTGAACTAAAATTACTTTAGAAAAG
>NW_007838700.1:0-725 GCF_000696425.1 Galeopterus variegatus
CTCAAACCTCAAACAACTTCACAGTAAAAAACCAAATAATCCAATTAAAACATCAGCAAAGTAGCTGAATAGACATTTTTCAAAGGAGGACATACAAATAGCCAACAGGTACAGGAAAAAATGCTCAACATCACCCATTATCTGGGAAATGCAAATCAAAATGCATTGAGATATCATCTCACCCGAGATAGACTGGCTATTATCAAAAAGACAGATGAAAAATTCTGGTCAGCATGTGAAGAAAGGGGAATGCTTCTTCACTGTTGGTGGGACTGTAAATTAGCACAGTCATTATGGAAAACAGTATGAAAGTTTCTCAGACAACTGCAGATAGATCTACCATACAATACAACAATCACAGTTCTGGACATGTACCCAAAGGAATGGAAATCTTCATGTCAAAGAGATACGTGCACTCTCATGTTTGTTGCAGCTCTATTTATAGTAGACAAGGTATGAACTAATCTAAATATTCATCCACGGATGACTGGATAAGGAAAATGTGGTGTGTATATACATATATGTGTGTGTGTGTGTATACTAAATACACAATGGAATACTACTCAGCCATAAAAAGAATGAAATTCTACCATTCATAGTAGCAAGGATGAGCTTGGAGAAAAAATATGTTAAGTGAACTAAACACAGAAAGAGTAATGCTGCATGTTCTCACTCATAAATGAAAGCTTAGAGAGGAAGGAAAAAAAGAAAGAAGGAAGGATGGA
>NW_007838701.1:0-725 GCF_000696425.1 Galeopterus variegatus
TGAAACCCAACAGGACAGACAATTAGGATCCCAGAGCCCCCTGTGAGCTCTGTAAGATTACGGTCCATGGGCACCCAACCAGGAGAGATGACCTGGCCATTTCACTCTCCTATAAAGAAGGTTCTGGAGACCAGACACCAGCTACGGAGGGGCTGCTGTATGCCTCGTTCTTCTAAGAACACACCAAAGCTCCCTTGGGTAGGTCTCAAGAGCAGCAGACGCAGACAAGCCCAGGAGTGACCCCCCACTCTGCACACACCCCATCCTGTCTGCAGTCTTCCATCCCAGGTTCCAGACCGGCCCACACCATCCAGTCCACCGAAACACACAGCTATGAATCTCATCCCTGTTGCTACTTGTGACTGAGCCAGGACACTTGCACCCAGCAGCATCAGTCACTCCATCCCCACGTGTCCTCCTTTGTCTCCCCAGCCCCTTCTTAGTAGATGCTTGAGGCTCAGATCCCCTCCTCCTCTGGTGACTCTTCCCGTCAACTTCCTCTGAGTCCCCTCCTCTCCACCTCGCTTCTCCTGCCTCCTCCAGTCAGAAGTGGAATGACGACACTGAGTCCCTCCTCCTCTCCTTCCCACAGATCAAGACGTGCCGTAGGATCTCACCTGTAGGCAAGCTGCGCCTCCTCTCATACCTGCCTTCCCTCCCTTTCCCCCCGGCAAACTCCAGTGAGACCTCACTCAAATGTCACCTCTCAGGTCACAGGGTGACTG
>NW_007838702.1:0-725 GCF_000696425.1 Galeopterus variegatus
AGCGGGAACCGGTCTGTATGTGGGATCCGAACCCTCGGCGGGATCGCCACCACGCTCCCAAGCAGCGCACTGTAGCAGTGCGCCACCAGGCCGGCCCGAGAAAAAGAATTTTGAGAAAGAATCTTAAGGAAACTCTATGAGATACAAGAAGAGGTACATAGTAGACTCAATGAAATGAAAAGAAAAAAAAAAAAGCAATCAAATACATGAAGGAAGAAACCTTCCAAGAGATTAATACCCTAAAAAAAAAGGATATAGTAGAATTCTTGGAACTGAAGAACTCATTCAATGAAATAAAGCCCACATTTGAGAGCTTAAGCAGCAGGCTAAACAAGCTGAAGAAAGAATTTCTGATTTCAAAGACAGTGTTTCCTAATTAAGCCAAGCAGACCAAAAAAAGGGAAAAAAAAGAATTTTTACAAAATGAAGAAAATCTTTGAGCACTATCAGACAACCTTACGAGTACAAAGACCCAAATCATGGGTGTTCCAGAAGGGGAGGAAAAAGGAAAAGGTATTGAAAACCTATTCAATGAAGTAATAGCAGAAGACTCCCCAGATATTGGTACAGCACCAGTTTCAAGAGGCTCAAAAATCCCTAAACAGATTTAAACCAAGAAGTCCAAACAGATTTAAATCAAGAAGGTCCTCTCTGAAATGCACTATAGCCAAACTACCAAAAGTCAAAGACAAAGAGAATCCTGAAAACAGGAAAAGAAAAATGTC
>NW_007838703.1:0-725 GCF_000696425.1 Galeopterus variegatus
CCCCCAAATCAGTAATTATATTAAATATAAATAGATTAAATACTTCAATTAAAAGGTTGCCACACTGTATGGGAAATAAAACCTAACTATATGTTTCTCATAAGATATACATTATGAATAAAAGGACAGAGAAAGGTCAAAATGGTGCAAAAGATATATGTCATTTAAACATTAACTAAAAGAAAGTTTGTATGGCAGTGTTAATAAAAGGTAAGTAGATTTGAAGGCAAGAGATATTATTAGGAATAAAAAAGGGATGGATGTTTCATAATTATAAAAGAGTCAATTTAACAGGAAGATAATCCTAAATTTGTATTGGCCTAATAACATAATCTCAGAATATCTGCAGTAAATATTATGAGTTCCCTGCCCTTATCTGCTTACTGGGCCAGTGTATCCATGCCCCAACTGTTGAGAGAATTGACTGTTAATGGCTTATAGCTGCCCCTTTTTCAAAGAGTACCCATGCCTGAACAGGAATTGCATTAGACCACCTCCCAAATGGTGGTGAAGGAGTCCATAGCAAATAACTAACACAGGGGGCTGGCCCTGTGGCTCACTCGGGAGAGTGCAGTGCTGGTAGTGCCGAGGCCGCGGGTTCAGATCCCATATAGGGATGGCTGGTGCACTCACTCACTGGCTGAGCGTGGTGCGGACAATGCCGTGCCAAGGGTTGCGATCCCCTTACCGGTCAAAAAAAAAAAAAAAAAAAAAAAAAAAAAAAA
>NW_007838704.1:0-725 GCF_000696425.1 Galeopterus variegatus
ATGGTCTCATTCAGAAGTTTCTACTCTACTGTAAAAAGAAATCCAACATAGGGCTATGATGTCTCTAATACCTGACCTAGTATTTATGACTAGAATGTGCATCAGGTGGCTCAAATTTTGAAATATCTAGTATTTTGTTCAGCTTTGTTCCTCCCATCATTTAAATTACCTTAAAGGAAATATTTACAATCATTAAAGATTTTAGGACCCAAGAATAAGTAAATTCTCAGCCTAGAACTTGAAAAAGTAGCAATTAATTATTGTTTTTACCTTTAAAATGTTTATTTAAATGGTACAACATATTTGGTATAAATAATTTTTTAAAAATACATAAGTAAATACAGTAAAGGTCTCTTTTACTCCTACCACATCCCCACTCCCCAGAGGAAACCACTGTTAAATTTGCAATATATCCTTCTTGTCTTTCTCCTATGCATATACAGCTTCTTTCTAGAATATGGATTCATACGACATAAACTGTTCCACAATTTGGCTTTCACCACTAAATAATTTAAATTGGATATCTTCGCATGTCAGAAAATAAAGAACTATATCATTTTTTTCAAGTCCTGTATCATATTCCACTATGTTGATATAACATCATTCATTTTTCCTTTCCCCTATTGATGGACATTTGGATTACTTCCAATTTTTGGTTATTAGAGATAGTGCTACAATTAACATCCTTATACATTCATATCTATGCATTATGCAAGCATTCTGGG
>NW_007838705.1:0-725 GCF_000696425.1 Galeopterus variegatus
GCAATATAAATGAAGGTTTTACCTCACACTAAGTAAAATTCCATTGATGAAAACCTTAATTTGCAACATGGATAAAATTGAAGATGGTTATCAATTTTCATAATATTTTTTCCATCTACACATGGATTCAGTATGGGATTTTTCTAAATAATGAGTTATTTAATGCATTAAAATGTTAATCAATTTATAAAAACTCAATTCACACTCAATTTTATTTCTCTGTTGAATGATTAATTTATATCAAAAGTCAGCCTGCTGACTTCTGTGGAGCACTATCAAATGTTCTCTAATAGATGACAGTGAGAAAAATGACTTGTCATTCTGTATTGGAATTTGAAGCAAAGGCAGTTTTCTGAAAGTGGCCCTCTAAGGCATGCAATAACAGCTGATGTCTAGTGTCAAAAATCAATATTTTAAAAACGATGCCAAAATAATTTATATGCATTGGTTTAATTATGACCTTTTAATGGTTTTTTTTGTATATTTATGGATATATACTGTTTATCTTAAAGATCTAGAAAATGTCTGAATAAACAAATATGTACAATGCCATCCACTTAAAATATAAATCTATTTCACTTTAATGGTGCTTCCCATCAGGAGGAAATTGTTGCATAATTTTATTTAAAAAGTGTATTACACACTAAAAAAGCTATTAGAAATTATAAATTCACCAAGGTAGCAGAATACATGATCAATATACAAAAATCAATTGTTTTTCTATA
>NW_007838706.1:0-725 GCF_000696425.1 Galeopterus variegatus
ATATATAGGATCATGTCATCTGCAAACAGGGACAGTTCGACTTCATCTTTTCCAATCTGGAGGCACTTTATGTCCTTCTCTTCTCTGATTGGTCTGGCTAGTACTTCCAACACTATGTTGAATAGGAGTGGTGAGAGTGGGCATCCTTGTCTAGTTCCCATTCATAAAGGAAAAGCTTTCAGCTTTTCCCCATTCAGGATGATATTGGCAGTGGGTTTACCATATATGGCTTTAATTATGTTGAGATACTTTCCATCTATATTTAACTTGTAGAAAGTCTTTATCATGAAAGAGTGTTTGATTTTATCAAATGCTTTTTCAGCATCTATAGAGATGATCATATGGTCCTTGTGTTTGATTTTATTGATATAGTGTATCACATTTATTGATTTGTTTATGTTGAACCAACCTTGCATCCCTGTGATGAATCCCACTTGATCATGGTGTATAATTTTGCATATGTGTTGCTGTATTCTGTTAGCTAGTATTTTATTGAGGATTTTTGTGTCTATATTCATGAAGGACATTGGCGTGTAGTTTTCTTTTGTTGTATCTTAACCTGGTTTTAGTATCAGGGTGATGTTTGCTTCATAGAATGAGTTTGGGAGAATTGCCTCTGTTTCAAACTTTTAGAATAGTTTGTAGAGAATTGGTGTCAATTCCACTTTGAATGTTTAGTAAAATTCTGCTGTGAATCCATCTGGTCCTGGGCTTTTCTTTGTTGG
>NW_007838707.1:0-725 GCF_000696425.1 Galeopterus variegatus
TTATGGTGATGGACAGCGATCATAAAAAATAACAGAGAAAACTCCCTGAGTGCCACACAGTGTCCTAAATTCATTATAATCCTGAGAGTAAGGAGCCCACTGTGGTCGTACTCATCACCTCCATTGCACAGATGGCGCACAGTAAACCTACACACCTTACTGAGGATTACAAACTGTGCAGGTGGGGGAGCTTGTGGCTGAACCCCAGCAATCTGACTCTGGAAACTAGACTCTTAGCCCCTGTATGATACTGCCTTTAGATTTAACATGGTACCAAACATGTGCTAAGAACTCATAAATGTTATCCAAAATAATATCATCACTCATAATACACATCGCCAGGCAAACTTCACTTCTGAATGCCAGAACTGTATTTGCAACTAACTCTTGAGCACGTCCACTTAGATGTCTCTCACATGCCTCAAATTCTAAGATTCGGCTTTTGATTTGAAACCCAAAATATGCTGTCCTTCCCCCCATATTTCTTTATTTGTTTAACTGCACTATGTTCTTCCCAGCAACCCAAGTTGTAACCCCAAGAGTGAAGCTTTGCTGTCCCGTCTCCTCTCTATGTTCTACCAGTCATTAAATCCAGCTGGTTCCACTTTCTGAATAGTTCCTGAATTCATCCCGTTTCTCTGTCTCTGCTGTGATTGACCAAAGGCAGGTGTTTTAGTCTGTTTTGTGTTGCTATAACAGAAATACCTGAGACTGGGTAATTTATA
>NW_007838708.1:0-725 GCF_000696425.1 Galeopterus variegatus
CTCTTAACCCTTAGGAACTTGGAGGGCTGTCCAGAGGGAGAATGATTTTGTGTACCTACCATACTTCCATGGTAAGGTGCTGTTCAGAGGGCTCTTCAGGGCAGTCGGGGGAGCCCGGAGTGCCATGGACAGTGAGGGCCTGGCACTGACAAAGAGCATTTTGCATGTGGCTTTCAGTAAAGGTCTTAGTGCAGGTGAATCAAGTAAATGATGACTAGGAGCTACCCAAGGGAGAAAAAGTGGTAACAGCCTGTCTGAAGTGTGTGTGTCTGTGTTTTGCTAGGTTGGGAGGGGAAAGATCACCGCAAGCTGGTTATAAGCCTGTTAGGAGGATCTTAATATGACCTATGAACCCCACCTGTACTCTCGCCTTTGAACCCCAAGTGTCTGCCTCCCAAGGCCAAATGTCTCTATTTACCTTTCTGTGGAGATTGCAGGAGAACAGTCATTAAACATGAGATGAAGCAAAGTGTGGTAGCCTTTTTTGAAAATATCTAAAATGTCCTGTGACCATCCTTGTAAATAATAAATACTTTAACCAGCAAAGGCATATTTGAGTCTTAATGAAATTTTTATGCCCCACTTTCCTTATCCAGCCTCCCTAATTTCAGGATATGTATTTTCTCCTTTTTCCTTCTAAATGCAACATCATTTTGTCCTTAACTTATGTCATTGATTTGGTTTCTTTCATTAATTATATGTAGAAAAGTTACGTCTTCTTTAAT
>NW_007838709.1:0-725 GCF_000696425.1 Galeopterus variegatus
ACCATGAACCCTGGAAAATTCCATTGCTAAACATCTTGATACCTCATGCTACATTAAAAAAAATGTTTAAATTAATTTTAGGTAATATTTAGGCACACATATGTTATCTTTCCTGATATATTGCCTTGCTTGGAGACAAAGAGTAGATGGTGGGTGGTATATTGTAATATTTCAGGATCTGAAGAATGCTTGTTTAATAGAGGTATTCAAAGGTTATTATTTCTGCTGTGTAGGAAAATTATTAGTCACTTAAATGCATTCTATGTTAAGAAGATTACCAGCACTGAAATGGGGAGCGTACGTAGTTTAAAATTTTTCTGTTCCTTCCAATATGCTGCTAATACGTTTTAAATTGAGACCTCTATATGGCCATTTATAACTGTATCTTCTCCCATTTAATAAGCCACTGTGCTCCATATACTTTTTAAAAAAATAGTTGTATGATACTTATTATTTTATCACTCAGCTTTAAACTTAATCATATATAATCATATCACTAAACTATTTTCAAATAACTATATGGTGATCAAAGAGCAATAACTAGGACCTATTAGTTTTTTTCTACTCACTGTAGCTCTCAGCATGGTTCTGAATACTTAGTAGGCAATTAAAATGCTTATTTAATTTTTATGCATGGTTGTTAACTAAAATAAAATGTAAGAACATAGAGTTTGGAGTCATATTTGAATTTGGATCACAACTCTTCTGTTAAAAGTCATGTGGCC
>NW_007838710.1:0-725 GCF_000696425.1 Galeopterus variegatus
GGGTGCACTGGGATGAGGGCAGAACCTTAAGGCTAGGGAAGACCAATGGCTACTGGCCCAATGGCAGCATGTGTTCCCAGCAACAGCTCTGGTTTCAAGATGGCACCATCATGCATTGACTTGGGTCATGAGGGTGGGCGGAGGGGAGTGCACAGTCTGTGCTACTGCTCTAGAACAATGCAGTGTGTGTTTTCTAGGGCCCTCCCCACACTTAGCTCCAGTTTGTCCTGCCAAAGGATCTGCAGGCCTCTGTAATGAGGATGGAGATTGGCATGGGTCTTCTGCCCACCATTTTGCTGCAAGGGAAAATTCTTCCTGCACCAGTCTGGGTGCTGGAGACACGCAAACTGAGGCCACATGACTCCCTCTCCTCTCTATGCTGCCATCCTGGAATTTTGTGCCCCACGGGTTCCGGATCTCTCCAGTCTCCTACTGCACTCCTGAGCTCGTCCACCAATGCTCCTGCTGATGCTTAGCTGTCTCTTTGTGGCTCTGGTCCTTTTCTGTGGTAAGAACTCACCTTGGGGGCCAGCCCGGTGGTGCACTGGAGAAGTGCACTGCTTGGGAGCATGGAGGCGCTCCCACTGAGGGTTCGGATCCCACATACAGACCGGTTCCCACTCACTGGCTGAGCGTGGTGCGGGCGCAACACCGAGGGTTGCGGTCCCGTTGTCGGTCCCCGGTACGGGCGCGACACCGAGGGTTGCGATCCCATTACCGGTCAG
>NW_007838711.1:0-725 GCF_000696425.1 Galeopterus variegatus
AGAATTAATATCACTTCTCTTCAAAATTTTCCAAAAAATTTGAAACAGAAGCTATTCCCCCGAACTCATTCTATGAGGCCAGCATTACCCTGATACCAAAACCAGATAAAAATAAAACAAAAAAAGAAAACTACAGGCCAACACCCTTGATGAACTTAGATACAAAAATCCTCACCAAAGTACTAGCAATCAGATTACAGCAAGACATCAAAAAAATTATACACTATGATCAAGTGGGATTCATCCCAGGGATGCAAGCTTGGTTCAACATACACAAGTCAATAAGTGTGATCCCCCCAACAACACACCCAAGAACAAATCCATATGATCATGTCAATAGATGCAGAAAAGTCATTTGACAAAATTCAACATCACTTCATGATTAAGATTCTCAGCAAATTAGGAATAGAAGGAAATTATCTCAATTCAATAAAAACCATTTATGACAAACCAATTACTTATATCATCCTGAATGCTTTTCCCTTAAGAACAGGGACGAGATAAGGATGCCCTCTGTCACCACTCCTACTTAACACAGTATTGGAAGAACCAGCCAGAGCAATCGGGCAAGAGAAAGAAATGAAGGGCAACCAGATGGGAGAGGATGAAGTAAAGCCGTCCTTGTTTGCTGATGACGTGATCTTATATGTAGGAAAACCTGTACACTCTACCCCAAAACTCTTACAGCTGATTAACAATTTCAGTGATGTTACAGGATACAAAAT
>NW_007838712.1:0-725 GCF_000696425.1 Galeopterus variegatus
TCAGGGGACCTGGATTCAGATTCCAGCTCCACCCCTTTCTAGATGCCTTACAAGTGAAAAGCTGTTTCCCTTCTCTGGCCTGTGGTTTCCCCAATGGCAAAAGAACAATTTTGGACTAAGTGCTTGCTAGCCACCTACTGTTTGAATGTTCTATCATCCTGGTGGTGATGGAAGATGGTGACTCTGAATTAACAGCAAAGTAATGAGACGCTGCTTTGGTTGTGGGTCTGGGGTAGTTCCTGAACAGGAGACAGAGGACCAGAGTGGGGCTCACAAACATGCTGCAGGGAATCAGGGGCTGTCTGCCGACAGAAGCAGCGGCAGGCCCAACCTAAGAGGATTGTGGGTGTGGACCCAGGGGCCGATCTGCTGGCTCCAGCCCCCGTCCACACAGGCTGCTCTCCACTTTCATCCCCTTTATCCCTCTTCTTTACCTGATTACCTCCAACTCACTCTTCAAGACTCAGTTTACCCATCAGCTTCTCCATGAAGATTTCACTGGACACCACATCTATGTCCAGAGCCAGCCTCTGTGTTTCTTCTGTACTCTGTGCTTATTATCACTGTAGAGGATTATTTTAAAAAATTTTACACACACACACACACACTTGTAGAGGATTATTTTAAAAAATCTTACACACACACACACACACACACACACACACCAATCATAGCGTTTTATTTTTATAAAATCAATTATAATCGGCTTTGAGCCCCGCTTCTGC
>NW_007838713.1:0-725 GCF_000696425.1 Galeopterus variegatus
AGACTCACCAGACCCTTTCACTACTTCACAGCAAGATTTATTTTGATAATTTAAAGCTGTTTACATTTCAAAATAAATAAACCTGTTTTGGCATTTTGACCTTTAAAATGTAAAAATTGAGGATCAAGATGGTGGAATAGATGGTGTCCAGAGTCACCCTCTCCCACAATCAACCAATTTACTACTATTTAAAAGCAACAACAACCAAGCTGGAGCTGCTAGAGCTCAGGGGAAGAGTTCATGAAGTCAGAAGAAGCCACAATGAGAAAAAGAAAGAACTGCTCTGACTGTTTCAAGCTCCAACCACTTCAAGGCTGGCCCTGGTGAGCACACGGAGAAAGAGCTGGCAAACACTGCTGCTATAACCTTTGTGTGAAGTTGCTTGGAGACTGCAGGGGAGAGGAGGGCCTTGGTGGCCCCGTGGCCAGCAAGACCACTAACAGGGTTCCCATGGACCCACATAGTAGTGACGGGCCACAGACAACTGAAAAAAGAAGCCACTCAGAGGCCAGCTAGTCATCGCAAGGGATGGACATATGGTCCATCCCATGGGAAGTGTTTGGAGTGAGGGGGGTGGGGGAGACTGGACCACTGGGGGAACATTGGGGCACAGCACAGATAGCTGATATGCCCTCCAATCAGTACAGGACCACTCAGTAGAGACTGGTCAGGAAAGTAGAACTACAGGAGGTGCAGATTACTGAAAAGACTCAGGCCCAGACCAG
>NW_007838714.1:0-725 GCF_000696425.1 Galeopterus variegatus
GTTCAGGCCCTGTCCTGGATGCTGGGTACACAAGATTAGCAGCAGGAGGCCCCACCTTCCCTCTCTCAGAGCCTATGGAGCATAGTGAGAGTGACAGATACTAATGAAATAATCACATAGGTAAATGATCAATTATAAACTGAGAAAAATTATCTGAAAAAGGAATTTGGCTGTATGAAAGTGTGTATTAAATTAATCTGACCTAGATGGAGAAGGCTTACCTGAGGAAGTAATGCTTGGGCTGAGAGCTGAAGCATGAATGGACATGAAACAGGTGAGGCGTGGGAGGAGAAGGGTAAAGCACCCTAGAGAGAGAGAGAGACAGCACCTGAAAGTGTCTGTGAAGGAGCAGTCTGATGCATTAACAGGACAGAAAGATGGTCAGAGGTTCTGGAGCACAGAAAGAGAAAAAATAGAGCAATATGAGGCTGGAGACATAGGTAGGACTGGATCTCATAAACCCTACTAAGCAATAACAAGCAGAGTTGAAGCAGTGGTGTGAGGTGAGGCAGATCTCTAAGGCATTCCTTAGCTGGTCTTAAGGACATTTCTTCATTTACCAGTTGTGTGCAAGTGCTAAATGACTCCTGGGCCAGGTTGTTCCACAATTCCCAGGAACCGTAAGTCACCCTCCTCCCAGGTAGCTCAGCACCATCTTCTTCCCTTATCCACAATCTCCTTACTTCCTAGGTTCCTCACACATCCCATATTCGCCTCAGCTTTTG
>NW_007838715.1:0-725 GCF_000696425.1 Galeopterus variegatus
TGAGTCTCTTTTCTGCCTGCCACCTAAATGCCACCACGTTCCTCACACCCTCAGCCCATCCAGGGAGCTTTGCCCCACTCAGACAGCCATCATCCACACAAACTGCCCAGTCCCCAAATTATTCCTTCTTCCCTCTCAATCAAAATTATCATTACCATAAACCAGTTTAATTTTAATTAAGCACGTGCACACACACACACACATACACACACACTCCAACAGACAGTGCCTTTTTAATCCAAGTTAAAAGACCTTTGAGGTCAGAAGAGCTGCTGGTTTAACTCATTCAATTTCACAACTTTTCTCATCATCAAATTCCAATAATATGACATGGAATCTTAAAAAATATTGTAGAATACAGCTGTTTAAAAAAGTTCCATATCTTTCGTTTTCACTCATTCAACCAAACACGCAGTAGGTAGCTTGTGAAAAATCTAAGATGGCAGTTCTTAGGACACCAAGATGAAAGTTATGAAGCTTTGTTTTCTAAAAGAATTCACAGTTGCATAGGATCAAGAAGAGATAGATGCTTCCTGGGAGTCTTTTGAGCACATAGTGTGCCTATCTTTGTGACATTGCTACTGCAATCATTTACCATCAAGATGATGAGTATTAAGCTCTTTGAAAACAGGTTTGGGAAGGTAAAGTGTTCTTACACCTGTTGGGAAGAATAGATTTTTAGGATACTAAAGTGATATGATATTTTATACACTTTATTTTTAGAG
>NW_007838716.1:0-725 GCF_000696425.1 Galeopterus variegatus
ATTTCATTCATCTACCTTAATGATTTCAAGATTGTTGAGAGTAGAAAGTAATCTAAGGAAAATTCATAAAGATATTGTGGATATTATTTTGCAGCCAGATATCTTGAATGTTGAAAATGCAAAGGGGCTACTGAGAAACTAAAATACATGGTGTTCATTCTATGTTACCTAACTTGAGCTTGAAGAAGTAAAAAACATGCCTAATTCAGTAATCTTGCATTTATAACTACTTGTTACAGGTACACTTAAATCTAATGACAGTTATCTTAATTCTTAATATCTTTTATATATTATATAATATGCAGGGTAATAGAACCATCAAAAATAATAATTCGGACATGGCAAGGGGAAACCTAAAAATCAAACTAAAAACCGACTAGAAAGGAAGAAATTTTCAACAGAGCCATTTTTAAAAATTAGAACTGGGTAATGGAAGGAAAAAAGAGCAAGATGTGGAACAAGAATGAAGAAAGAACAAGAGTAATAAAAATATATGAAGAAATGATGGGACAAAGACGCTAACATGGAAAAATCATGCTATAGACAGTATCAGATTTGTGAATTGGTCAAAGTGGATATGGTTTCATGGATACTGGGCAAAGAAAAAAATAACAACATAAAAATTAATGCACTTATCTTTCTAAGTGATATGTGAAAACCAAATGCAAAAGCTTCATTTGTTCTGTGCAGGACAGCTCTACGGTGCACTTATTACTTTATATTAT
>NW_007838717.1:0-725 GCF_000696425.1 Galeopterus variegatus
ATCTGTTTAACTTTTTCTAACTAAAGAGAGGGTTTTATTTTTTTAGGGAGAAATAACAGCACGTGCACACGCTGATGAGAACAATGCAAGAGACGGAGCATTCAATGATGCAGGAAAGAGAGGGGATGGGCTCTAGCGCCCAGGAGGGGAGCACCCCAGTAGGAGCACTGAGTGCTCATCCACTGGGAGGAGAGAGGCCAAGCACAGGCGCAGAGGCACAGCACCGAAGGACGAGGTGGGGAGACTGTGTGCACGTTCTACTCACACCGCTTTCATTTTCCCCAGTGAGATAAGCAGCAAGGTCCTCCCGTGAGAGTGAGGATGGGAGAGGTGTTAGAGGTGTGCAGAGAAAAGAGAAACTAAAATAGCAGGGGCTGAGGCCAGTTATCTACAACGCTGTCTTTAAGATGAGGAGGAAGACGGCAAGTCCGTCGGCTTGGCCGTCAATAAAAGACAATCCAAAGGGAGCAACAGGTAAGTGGTGCAAAGTAAATCTCATCTCAGGGTTCAGGAATTTATCTTAGCTTTGGACATGGCCTGAACGCAAAGTCATGGGGCGTTTTCTTTTGAAAGAATCAGTGTGAATGAATGATCTATTGCAAGGCCTACTGATGTAGTTACTGCAGTTCTTCAAGCGAGACCGAAAGGACAGAAACTGCTATTGCTCCCACTTTCAGCTGTATCCCTGGAGGCTTCCTGCTTTCTAATTTGAAAATGTGCAAAAT
>NW_007838718.1:0-725 GCF_000696425.1 Galeopterus variegatus
GTATCCTAAATAGTTGTATACAGAACCACTACCAAAAGCACAAAAGAAAATCAAGGGTAGCTTGGAATATATTCAGAAGAATGAAGGGTATTATAAAAAGCAAATATCCAAAGGAACTAAAAAAATAAATTAATTTTATGATCCATGCATCTCTCTAATTATGACATTGGAGTTACAGACATAGTTTCTGATGAAGAAAATAGAGAAGAAATCTACCATTAACTGGCTTCGATAGGCCAAATGATGGGAAACTAACAAAATATAACTAAATAAATTAAAAAGGTAAGTCAAATATTTAAATACAGTCATCTCACTTCTTTTTTACTTATGCTCCCAACACCCTTTCCACATACCACAAATGTGCCCACACAAACATATAGAAGTGCAGGGGTCATTAATTTCACTTTGAGTTAGTAAAATAACAATGTGTTTGTGATGTACTGGAGAGTACATTCAAAAACAAGTTTTGTTTGGTTTTTCTTTAGCTACAGAAGTTGTGTTGTTCATTCACTTGCAATCACAATATATTCAGGTGACCATTGATTTGCCCAGATTTTTTTTAAGAGTGTAATATCAGTTACTATTACTGTTTATTGAAACTCTACTAGTCAGGCCAAGTCAGCCTTCAGCCCAAAGAAAAACAGCTAAATCCAATCCCTTTGGATCTATAAAAAGGAATGGGAAGATTTTTTAGGCCCTTCTTTCCTGACCTCCTTAGCACCAAG
>NW_007838719.1:0-725 GCF_000696425.1 Galeopterus variegatus
ATGAGCTTGTTTTTGTTACTTGGAGTGGATGTTTACAGATGATTCCCTCCTTTATATTCTGTATATTCTGGCTCTATAATAAATATTAAGTGGTGATTAACTGGTATTAACCATCTATTCAAGAAATTTGTACAAATAATACTGAACTTGTTTACAAGCAAATTTTTCACTTGACATTATTCAGAGGCATTTAAAGTTGACATCAGTGTAGTAGCCCCAGAGTTAGAAGTAATGAAAAACTTTTTGTTATTAGATAAAATGGTGGATCATCAGGAGCCTATATTGTGAATTCCTGGATGTTAACTTCATGTTATTTTCCTTTTTACTATCTACACATTAACATTTACTTATATGATTCTCCCTCATATCTATTAGCCAATATTTTAGTGCTAGGAGGCAAGAGGAAAATGGGCTATGCAGACAAGTTGGTTGAAGGTTCATATATTTAAGAGAGAATCTTCAGGGTACCAGACAATGCAGAGGAGTGTGTACACTCTTGGAACACTTCTGGAGGCTTCTTTTAATTTGGGACAAATAGGGTCATTCATCTTTCTTTAACTGCTCTGACTGTGTCAGCTACTCTGATTCTCATAGCTAAAAGGGCTCAGTGGGAAAAGAGGGGGTGGTGACAAAGGCCGTGGAAGTGGCATAAAGGGAAGAGAATGCAGTGGGGGTTGTGGGAGTTGACTGGCTTAGTTGACTGGGCTGAGAGGGAGATATGGAGA
>NW_007838720.1:0-725 GCF_000696425.1 Galeopterus variegatus
ATTAAAACCACAATGAGATATTATGTCTCCAGTTAGAATGGCTATTATCAACAAGACAGAAAATAAATGCTGGTGAGGATACACAGAAAAGAGAACTCTCCTATATTGGTAGGAATGTAAATTAGTTGTGGAAAACAGTATGGAGACTTTTCAAAAAACTAAAAACAGATCTACCTTATGACCCAACAATCCCGCTCCCAGGTATAGATTCAAAGGAAATGAAATCAATATATGGAAGAGATGCCTGCATTTCCATGCTCATTGTGGCACTATTCACAATATCCAAGAGATGGATTTAACCTAAATGTCCATCAGTGGATGAATTATTAGATAAATGTGGTATATATATGCAATGGAATATTATTCAGATATAACAAAATAAAATTTTGTCATTTTCAGCAACATGAATGGAAATGGAGACCATCATGTTAAGTGAAGTAAGCCAGGCACAGGGCACAGAAAGATAAATATCATATGATATCACTCATATGTGAAATCTAAAAAAAAAAAAGTGAGTAGAATAATGGTTACCAGAGACAAGGAAAGGAATGGGGCAGTAAGGGGGGTGTGGAAGAGATGTGGATTAACAGGTACAAAGTCACAGGTAAATAGGAAGAATAACTTCTGGTGCTGTAGGCTGATTAGTGCTAATAATATTATATTGTGTATTTCTTTTTTTTTTTTTTTTTTTGTCTTTTGTCTTTTTCCATGTCCGGCAACGGATC
>NW_007838721.1:0-725 GCF_000696425.1 Galeopterus variegatus
GTGTGGAAAAATTGGAACTCTTGTGCATTGCTGGTGGGAATGTAAAATGGGATAGTCACTATGGAAAACAGTTCAGTGATTCCTCAACAAGTTAAACACATAGTTACCATATGACCCAGCAATTCCACTCCTAAGTACATACTCCAAAGAACTGGAAGCAGATATTCAAACAAAAACTTGTCCACGAATGTTCATAGAGGAATTGTTCACAATAACCAAAAGGTGGAAACAACTCAAATGCCAATCAACTGGTGAATGGATTAACAAAATGTGGCCTATTCATACAATGGAATATTATTCAGCCATAAAAAGGACTGAAGTACTGACAGAAGCTATATAACATGGATGAACCTTGAACACATTATGCTAAGTGAAAGTAGCCAGACACAAAAGGCCACATATTATATGATTCCATTTAAATGAAATATGCACAATAGGCAAATCCACAGAGACAGAAAGCAGATTGGTGGTCGCCAGGGGAGTGGAAGGCCAGTGGGAAGTGACTGCTAATGGGTACGGGGCTTTTGTTTTGGGTAATGGGAAAGTTCTGGTCTAGGTAGTGGTGGTGGTTGCACAATAGCACAAATACACTTAATGCCACTGAGTTGTACACTTTACAGGGGTTTAGAAGGTAAATTTTATGTTATGTGTTTTTTACCACAATAAAAAAAAAGGTGGAACTAGGGAGGCAGCTGAGTGAGCTGAAGAAGGGCCTGGAGGGGGGT
>NW_007838722.1:0-725 GCF_000696425.1 Galeopterus variegatus
GGGAGCGCTGCCGCGCTTCCCAAGCGGCGCACTGTAGCAGTGCACCACCGGGCCGGCCCATCTCTTTATTTTTAGTATTTTTATTTTACTAGTTGGTTTTGTTTTTTCTAGAGTATGTATGACAGTGGTGGTTGTTTTTCAGGTATCAAACCCAGTACTCCCTTGAGAATTTCTTGTAAGGCTGGTCATGTGGTAGTGAGCTCCTGCAGTTTTTGTTTTTCTGAGAGATATGCTGTTTGTCCTTCTTTTTGGAAGGACAGCCTTGCTGGGTAAAGAATTCTTGACTGGCAATTTTTGTCTTTTAGGGTTTTAAATATATAATCCTATTCTTAAGGGCCAGCCTGTAGCTCACTCGGGAGAGTGTGGTGCTGATAACACCAAGGCCACAGGCTCAGATCCCATATAGGGATGGCCAGTTAGCTCACTGGGTGAGCGTGGTGCTGACAACACCAAGTCAAGGGGTAAGATCCCCTTACTGGTTATCTTTAAAAAGAAAAAATTATCCCATTCTTTTCTGGCTTTTAGGGTTTCTGATGAAAAGCCTGATGTTAGTCTGATTGGGGCTCCCTTATAGGTGACTTGATGGATCTCTCTTGCAGATTTTAAGGGTCTTTCTTTGTCTCTGAGTTTTGCCAATTTAACTGTTACATGTCTTGGAGAGGAGCTTTTTCAGTTGAATATGTTTAGGGATCTTTGAGCTTCCTGAATCTGAAGATCTGTGTCTT
>NW_007838723.1:0-725 GCF_000696425.1 Galeopterus variegatus
AAAAAAAAAAAAAAAAAAAAAAAAAAAAAAAAAGTCACATGTTACACAAACATACATGCACGACTGCATCATGCCTGTTGTATACCTTTAACCTTATTTGTTTTTCTCTGCTGTCCCTATCTTATATACATCAGTTATTTATTGCTGGTTTTAAATTTTCTTGACATCTTCCTTTTTAATATATTCCAGAACCTTTAGATCTGTTCTTTTCTTCAAATAAGTCAGAAGGCAGAGACATATCCCTCAACCTTTATAGCTCGTATCGTTGATACATAAGAGAGGAAAGTAGAATAGAAACAATCTACAAATCCTCTATTTGACAGAAAGGTCCTGTTACTTTCACTTTTTATGGATTTTAAAATATTTTCTATTTTTAATTTACATTCTGTAAATTCCACTTTCAGGCTTAACAATTCTAGATGTTTTAATACATGCCTAGATTTGCATAACTGCCATCAAAGTCAGGATACATAATGGTTCCAAGCGGTTCCATTACCACAAAAATGTCCCTAGTGCTGCCCTTTGTCTGCAAGTCAAACCCTGCCTCACCTTTCATGCCTGACAGTGGCAGATGTGCTCTGTGTTTCTACAGTCTTGCCTTTTCCAGAATGTCATCTAAGTGAAATAATATGTTATGTAGCCTTTTGAGTCTGCCTATGTTAACTTCATATAATGCAACTAAGATTTACCCACATTTTCCCAGGTATCAATAGTTCATTACTATT
>NW_007838724.1:0-725 GCF_000696425.1 Galeopterus variegatus
CCAGAAGCTGTACATGCAGTTTCCCTTGTCCACTTAGCAAGGCCTCTTCTGTTCATCTCCCGAGTGACAGCCTGATAGAGGACAAACCACCAAGCCAGAAGGCAGAAGCCTGGAGTTGGCCCATCTCTACCACCAACTCACTCAGCAACGCTGGAGAGGGTAGTGGCCTTGCCCTTGGACTCTTCATCTGTAAAATGGAGGGATTACACTAAAGCACTAGTTCCCAGACTCTTGGATTTTATAGCAAAACTTTTTAAAGAAAGCTTTTTTTTTTCTTTCCCTTTTTGTTTTTTTTACTGACTGGTAACGGGATTGCAACCCTCGGTGTCACGCCCATACTGGGGACCGGCAATGGGATTGCAACCCTCGGTGTTGCGCCCACACCGCGCTCAGCCAGTGAGCAGGAACCGGTCTCCACATGGGATCCGAACCCTCGGCGGGAGCGCCGCCACACTCCCAAGCAGCACACTCTCCAGTGCGCCACCGGGCCGGCCCAAAGAAAGCTTTTTTTGGAAAATGTTTTATCTCAAAAAGATACCTTTAAAAATAGGTAATGAAAGAAGACAACTGGCCAGTTTGCTCAGTTGGTTACAGGGGGTGTTATAACACCAAGGGCAAAAGTTTGGATATCCATACCAGCCAGCTGCCAAAAAAAGAGATATTTTACACCAAAAGTAGAGAAAAACAGAATCTCAGAGTAAAGACTGATTGTTTAAAATGAATAA
>NW_007838725.1:0-725 GCF_000696425.1 Galeopterus variegatus
ACAAAACCATGTTCTTTATTCTACCTATGTGTAAATTATTTGGATGGAAGCCATGGGACATCGCTTTACCCCTATCAATGCACAGGCTTAGCATACACAAATGTGTTTGATTTTGTTCATTAATTTAAAAAGCACCATAGCTTACGCTATTCTGGACATGCTCTTAAGCACTTTACTTAAAATTTCTTATTTAATAGTCATAAAAATCTTATGATGAGATCAATATTATAGTCAATACAAAGCAGGAAACCAAGACTCTGGAAAGTTAAATAAATTGCTCAGTGTCATGGGTGGAATCAGAGTAATACTAAGATTTGGTTGATTCAAAAACCTGGGCAATTAACATCCACTCAACTAAATCCTGCCAACAAATGAAAACAAAAATAAAGGTGCAGGTATGACTACAGAAAGCAGTAAAGTTTGTGCCTTCTCACAGTACAGTAGTTAGCTGCCAAATTTGTGTAAGAAGACGTTTTTTCTTGATGGGGTTATGGAAACTTTGGATATCTCTCCTTCCCAGTCCCATGAGAAAACAACAAAAGTCAATTGAAAAACTAACATTTTCTTTTTTTTTTCCTTTTTTTTGTCTTTTTTCGTGACCGGTAACGGGATCGCAACACTCGGTGTCGCACCCGTACCGCGACCGGCAACGGGATCGCAACACGCAACCGGCAACGGGATCGCAACCCTTGGTGTTGCGCCCGCACCGCGCTCAACCAGTGAGC
>NW_007838726.1:0-725 GCF_000696425.1 Galeopterus variegatus
TCAGTTGCCATGAGCGCCATCATTCTGGAACTATATTAAATTAAATGTTTTAGCTTACAGTTTTTCAGACCATAATTGTGGATTCAGCTTGCAAATAACATGGACTGGTAATGGTTAGGAATTATCAGAAGAGATTTTTTTATCTCCTTTAACTAGAGGCCAGGCTTGTTAATAGGCATTTTCTTTCCAAACTCCTTAGAAGAGCTTTACTTGAGGTTGTATTTTAACATTACTGTGATTATAGCCTTTTCGTCCCAGATTTATAATGGGATGGCAGTGTCTTCTTAAACTACACCTTACTTGGGCTCTGGGATTTGTCCTCTGTTCCTGAGTCATAGGAACCTTTGACAACTCCTGCATGTATTCATAAAGTTTGGCAAATGTCCTCAAAGTGAATGGAAGCTCCAGGATTGAAGCCCTAGGTTTCCATCTTCTCTTAGTCTTAGACCTGAGTGTTCTTGATTTTTTTTCATAAGCTTATGACTACATTTAAGAAAATAAGAAATGAAAATCTTATCTGTATTTAAATTCTACTCCTGTATGTTATTCACTAGTAAATTTTCCTTATAATATCTGTAATTCTTTTGTATTTTATCTCAGCCTACTTGCATCCAGAGTCTTCTGCCTGTATTTCCTAGAGGCCAGATACTCTTGTTCTCTATTGTCTGGGCCAAAAAGCTTAATGAGATTTTCATCTAGATTTCCTAATAGAACATTTTTTAAAA
>NW_007838727.1:0-725 GCF_000696425.1 Galeopterus variegatus
AGGCAGCCCTAGCCCTCCCGTTTCATATGGCAGAGTCCAGGCTCATACTGGGCCAGAATCTCTGGTGCTGTCTGTGTGTGGCTCTTGGGCCCCTGGCCTGGGTCTGACTGGCGTCTCACTCCCAATCCCCCACAAGGGGAGGCAGCACCAGGGCCTTCCTCCTCCAGGTGGGAGAAGGTAACTGTGAAAGTCTTCAAGATTAAAATAAAAATAACAAAAATAACAATACAAAATAAAAAAGACAACTTGTCTCAAACCCACGACCCGCCTGCCCTACCCGTCCGTGCTAGAGAGCAGCAGAGACAAGGCAGGTCCTATTCCTGGCTCTGAAGAGCTGGGAGGGCTGCGGGCATGGGGCTGGGGACCAGGTTTAGTAAATATTGAGGATACTTTTTTCGAAGGACAATGAAATGCCAGTAGTATCAGGAAAAGAAGGGTAAGTTAGAATGGGCATGTGGATTTGTAATTTGGGATATATTAAGTTCCAATAGACTATCAATGGAAATATCCTTTAGTAATACTGTAATTTGGCACTTAAGGTCTTCCTGATGAGATTTTAAATGCTTTGACCTTGAATAAATTTGTTATTAAACACCAGCTATGTGCTAGACGGTTAGGTACTGAATATACAAAATGAGGACTTATGCTGTTGTGGCTGGAACAGACACAAGTCACTGTAAGTGCTTCATCTAAAGAAAACAGAGAATGCTAGGTTAGAGAATATT
>NW_007838728.1:0-725 GCF_000696425.1 Galeopterus variegatus
CATACCTCTCACCATATACTAAAATCAACTCAAAATGGATTAAAGAATTACATATACACCCTGAAACAATAAAATTTCTTAAAGAAAACATGGGAGAAACACTTCAGGAAGTAGGACTGGACACAGACTTCATGAATACAACCCCAAAAGCATGGGCAACCAAAGAAAAAAGTAAACAAGTGGGATTATATCAAACTAAAAAGCTACCACTAAGCAAAAGAAACAATCAACAGAGTGTTAAGGCAACCAACAGACTGGGAGAGAATATTTTCAAACTATACATCTGACAAAGGATTACTATCCAGAATATACAAGAAACTGAAACAACTTTACAAGAAAAAACAAGCAACCCAATTAAAAAATGGGCAAAGGAGCTAAATAGGCATTTTTCAAAGAAAGATATACAAATGGCCAACAGACATATGAAAAAATGCTCAACATCACTCAGCATTCGGGACATGCACATCAAAACCACAATGAGATACCGTCTCACCCCAGTTAGGATGGCTAATATCCAAAAGACTGTGAACGATAAATGCTGGCGTGGTTGCGGAGAAAAAGGAACTCTCATACATTATTGGTGAAACTGCAGAATGGTGCAGCCTCTATAGAAAATGGTATGGAGGTTCCTCAAACAATTGCATATAGATCTACCATTTGACCTAGTTATCCCACTGTTGGGAATATACCCAGAGGAATGGAAATCATCAAGTCGAAGGTATACC
>NW_007838729.1:0-725 GCF_000696425.1 Galeopterus variegatus
TATACCTGTAACTGAAAATATGACAAAGAGGGCCTTTGCATGAGGCAGGGCAAGGGTGGTTCTTTAATACGTGGTGTGGGTACCAATGAATTGCTGGTAGTTGCAATAAATAGTTGGTCACTCATCATTGCAGAAAGGAATTCCAGATGGATTAAATATCTAAATATGAAAATAAAGAACAAAAGGTGTAATAAAATATTAGATGAAAAGTGTAGGTGGCAATTCATATAAACTCGCAATGGGAGTGGTGGGGAAAGCTTCTTTAGACAGCCATAAACCAAGTAAGTCTCTATGTAAGGGAAAATGCTCTGCATTTCAAAAATTCCTGTAATAGAAAGAGACAAAAATGTTCATAGACTATTTAGTGGACAAAGGGCTAATATACCTATTCTTAAAGAATACTTTTACCAATTACTTTAACAAAATGTCAAACAATCCAATACCAAAGAATATAAGATAGTAAACCTAAGACTCTAATAACGTAAAGAGATGCTTAACTTTACTGGTAGACAGAAAAAATGACAATTAAAAGCAAAGACGACATGATGTTTTCACATGACTTTACCAGAAATAAAGACTCCAGGGCTAGCGAGAGTGTATTAAATGAGAACGTTGTGTGAGAGAGTGGGTAATGCTTCTACCTTTTTGGAAAACAATCTAGCCGTTTGGATAAAAATTTTAAATGCACACGTTGGTTTATCATGTTATTCTTATTAACAAAAATA
>NW_007838730.1:0-725 GCF_000696425.1 Galeopterus variegatus
CAAGACCAACATCGCTTGCATACCAAAACCTGAAAAAGATGCAACAAAAGAAGAAAACTACAGACCAATATCTCCAATGAAAACACATGTGAAGATCCTCAACAAAATGCTAGCAAATAGAATCCAACAACACAATTAAAAGATCATTCACCATGATGAAGTGGGATTCATCCCAGGGAGGCAAGGATAGTTCAACATATGAAAATCTATAAACATGACACACCACATCAAAAGAATGAAGGAAAAAAAACCACATGAAAAAAAAAACATGTGATTATTTCTATATCTATATAGTAAAAGCATTTGATAAAATCCAATGCCCCTTTATGATAAAAAAACTCAACAAATTTGGTATAGAAGGAATGTACCTCAACATATTGAAACTAATATACAACAAAAACACAGCTAATATCATACTGAATGGACACAAATGAAATCTGGAACAAGACAAGAATGCCCACTTTCCCCACTATTATTCAACACAGTACTAGAAGTTTTAGCCAGCACAATAAAGGAAGATAAAGCAATAAAGGGCATTCAAATTTGAAAGTATCAATAGAGAAACTATCCCTATTTGCAGATTGTGTTATTGTATACATAGAAAAACCTTAAAACTCCACCAAAAAATTACTGGAACTAATAAGTGATTTAGAATGGTGGCACGTTACAAAATCAACACAGAAAAACTACTAGCCTTCCTATATGTCAATAACAAAATGAAAAAG
>NW_007838731.1:0-725 GCF_000696425.1 Galeopterus variegatus
CAAAGATGTAAAAATTCTCAACAAAATGTTAGCAAGGTAAATCCAACAATATATTGAAAATCATACACCATGACCAAGTGGGATTTATTTTAGGTATGCAAGGCTGGTTCAATGTTTGAATGGTGGAGCCCCACATGCCACTGGGGGCACAGACTTTAGCCCCAGAGGGACCTGCCCACAGCCCCAGCAGGTGCCAAGGTGAGCCAAGCCCCTGTGCCACCAAGGACACAGACCCCAGTCCCAGCAGATGCCAAGGTGAACAGAGTCCACATGCCTTCAGGGGCCCAGACTCCAGCCCCGGAAAGCCCTGCTCACTGCCAGAACAGGCCCCAAGGTGGTGTACCACAGCCACTGCCACAACTACTGTTGTGGCAATGATGGTTCATCACCACAGTAGCAGCCGGGGCCACTCTATAGGCAGCTCACTGCACACTTGGCTACATTGATACAAGAAGAGTCACCAGTGGAGCCTGCAAATAGAAGAGGAAATCTTTATCCTCATAACCAACCCCAGAGTAACAGAAGAAGCAAGTGCTCTAGCAGATGACCAAACATCAATGAAAAATACTAGAACTACAAGCAAACAAGAAGATATGACACCACTGAAGGAGTGTAGTAATGCTCGAATACCAGACCCCATAGAATAGGAAACTCTTGAGATGTTGGAGAAGGAATTCTGAGCAATGATCTTAAGAAAACTCCGAGATAAGAGAAGACTCAATTAG
>NW_007838732.1:0-725 GCF_000696425.1 Galeopterus variegatus
AAATTATAGCAATTATTTGTTGTTATAGAAAATTACCAATGCAAAAAAAAAATTTTTTTTTTGTCTGTTTTGTGACAGGTAAGGGGATCGCAACCCTTGGCTTGGTGTTGTCAGCACCGCGCTCAGCCAGTGAGCACACCGGCCATCCCTATATAGGATCCGAACCTGTGGCGGGAGCACCACTGCTCTCCCAGCGCCGCACTCTCCCGAGTGCGCCACAGGGTTGGCCCACCAATGCAAAATTTAACCACTGTTAAAAATTAACACTTTATCATAAACATAATTATTTCAAAATATTACAAATTTTTAAACAAGTTACTAATCATTACATTGTTTTTCTTCAGGTATCAGAAAAAATATAGTTTTTAAATTGTCAAGATTATAAAACAGAAGATAAAAAGCCATGTTAAATCAAACTAAAATGTGGCCTGAGAAAGCCTCTGTACTCACACACTTGAGCTCTATGTATGATCCACAACCTAACTCATTAGGTAAACAAATTTAAAAGCTAACTAGATAGTCCTTCTGTTACAGAAGCCGAGTCTCAGCCAATCACAGCAGCCCTCCTTCAGCCACTCACAGGCAGCCGGCTGTTCAAACCATGTTCAAAAAAGGCAAACGCCAGGCTGTAACCAATCCAGCTGTTTCTGTACCTTGCTTCCACTTTCTGTGCATCACTTTCCTTTTTCTGTCTATAAATCTTAACTGACCACACAGCAACTGCA
>NW_007838733.1:0-725 GCF_000696425.1 Galeopterus variegatus
TTGCTCAGCCAGTGAGCGGGAACCGGTCTGTATGCGGGATCCGAACCCTCGGCGGGAGCGCGCCGCCACGCTCCCAAGCGGCGCACTGTAGCAGTGCGCCACCAGGCCGGCCCCCCTCCCCTTCTTCTGAACTAAATCCCACTGCTCAGGGCGAGGCGGCATATCCTGATTCTTTTATGCCAGCCAGCACTTGGTATTTCCCTGAACTGACCCACCTTGAAGGAGGGGTCTTGCATTTCATGAGAGTAAGAAAGGTTTCAGCACAAACACAAACTCACAAGGCAGCACTAAGAAGCATCTCTCTGCTCTCCCACGGCCGACTCAGACTATTCCAATCAACCAAGCCTCCACTTTTTCTTTTTGTATTTGTTGGTCCCTCTCTTCTACAGAAACTCCAAGCCCCTTAGGATCATTTCCCCTGGCTACTGTCAACTCTCAGATCAAATTCCTCCCAGAAGTTAACGTGTCAGAACACATTTTGCATGTCTTCCTCTGTTCTCCACAAGGACTTGATTCTCTGCTAATGGCAGAGGAGAGGTTGGACTGACTCTGCAGCTGCAGTGCTGTGTTGCTGGTGAGGGACCACAGTTAAATTCTTGTATATTCACTAGGTTTTTGTCTCAAAGCATAGAAAACCAGGGGAAGTAAGTCTCTAGGCCCATCTAAGGGCTACCTCTCCTCCTGGAATCTACTGTCTTGGGTCCTTTTCAGTCTCTCTAGCTGGC
>NW_007838734.1:0-725 GCF_000696425.1 Galeopterus variegatus
AAAAAAAAAAAAAAAAAAAAAAGATGGACATATTTAGCACCTGGCAGAATCTTCACAATGGTTTTCTGGCAGGCAGAGTAAACTATTACAATAGCAAGTGACAAGCAGAGGCCAGTGAAACTACTCCTCCCAGCCAAGATAGTAAATCAGAAGCAGTGCTATGGTTGACTGTCCCCAGCATATCCTTTTCAACTCACAACGGCACTGCCCCTGCAAAAGCCACAAAAAGTGAGGTGGAGGATGGTGTGTGTCTCAGCGCATTTGTGCTGCTGTAAGAAAATGCCTGGGGTAACTTATAAAGACCAGAAATTTATTTCTCATAGTTCAGGAGGCTGGAAGTCCAAGATCAAGATGCCAGCAGTTCTGGTGTCTGGCAAGGGCCCAGACTCTGCTTCCAGGATGGCACTCTGTGCATGTTGCTACATTCTCCAGAGGGTACAAACCCTGTGTCCTCACATGGTTGAAGAACAGAAGGGTGAAAGCTAGTTCCTTCCAGCCCTTTTTGTAAGACACCATTCCCCTCCCTCATGGCCTAATCACCTCCTAAAGGCCCCATCTCTTAATACAGGTTGAGTATTCCTAATCCAAAAATCCAAAATCTGAGATGCTCCAAAATCTGAAACTTTTTAAGCACCAACATGATGCTGAAAGGAAATGCTCTTTAGAGCATTTCAAATTTCAGATTTTTGAATTAGGATGCTGAACTGATAAGTGTATTGCAAATA
>NW_007838735.1:0-725 GCF_000696425.1 Galeopterus variegatus
CTGGGTCAGTTCTAAACCTTTCCTGCTGACCTAAGCATCCTATTTCTCTATCCTCTAAAGGGGCAGGGTAGCAGACATCCAGCCTTGCCAGATCACAACCATAAAAAATGTTTTGACCTTACATAAGCCCATCCCAGAAACACCTTCATGCATTTCAGAAAGGGACATAAAAGTATAAGCTTCTTATACTTTAACTAGTTTCTCCAAAATCTGTCTCATTCATCTATGATGATTCTTTATCTGTCATCAGATCTCCTCTTATTGATCCCTACCCCACTCCCACCACTCAACCAAGTGTGTTACTTTCTCTGTATTTGCTCAGTCTTTTTTCTCATTCTTAAAAAGTCAATCTCTTTTCTCTTACCTAAATCCTTATCCCTCTAGCTCTTGTGGCTCTGACTTATTTTTCATATTCTCTGTAAACCTTTCCCCCCAAATCTTTAGAAAACATAAATATCTCCTCTTCTTTTATTTGCATTTTAGGAAATATTTATTGAATGCGTATTTTGTGCTGTGAAGAATATAAAGGTAAGTTAGTTTCCTTATCCTCAAAGAGCTTACAATTTAAAGAAGAAACTAGTTAAGTAGACAAGTTTACCAATAAGACATGGTGAACCCTAAGAGAAATGCAACTGACGGTGACTAGAGAGATAAGAGACGACGAAAGAAGTTGCATTTGAACTGAGATTTGGTGAATGTGAATGATCTTTTATTTCTGATTGTGT
>NW_007838736.1:0-725 GCF_000696425.1 Galeopterus variegatus
TAATGGCAGAGAAGTGTTGCTCTGTGATTTTGAGAAAGTTGTCAAAGTCTAGAATGTTGTCGTCTTCTCGGGAAAAACTTCTCTGGTCATCTTTGCACTAAGGTCTCCAGCAGGTACACAGTTACAAGATTCTGGAAGAACCCTTTGGAATTGTGAAATGTGGACCCAGTTCCAAGGCCATGAAGTTTTACTGCAGTGTGTGTGATGAGAAGAACTTGGTATGTTCCTTTCCAGTGGGGTTAAAGGGCAGTCTTTCTCTGATGTTGTTTCCAGAAGACCCAATTTCCAGGTTCTAGATTGTGAAGGGTTTGACTGCCCTCAGACTATGGATAATGGAAGGCTTTCTTTCTCAGTGGAAATACATTTTGGCATAACGCATCAAAGCCTTACAGTATTTAGTCATATTACAGTTTAGGAGAGTAGAAGATATATGAAGTTCTATTAATAAGGGCATAGACCTTCCAGTAACAATTTCATAAGGGGTCAATCTGTTTTCCAGTGGGAGTAGATATTATTGCCATCAAAGCCAATGGTAATACTTTTTGCCAAGGAAACCCAATGGATTCAGTTAACTTTGTCAGTTTTAGTTTTTTAAAATGCCATTTGTCCTTTTGACCTTTCCAGAAGATTGAAGATGTAGGGGCAATAGTAACATTTTGATTGTAACACCCTATTTAACTGTTTTATAGTTTGTTCGGTAAAGTGGTTTCCTCTGTCACTGGAGA
>NW_007838737.1:0-725 GCF_000696425.1 Galeopterus variegatus
TTGCACTAATTTATACTAAATTTACCTCCCTCCTCCCAATTTGTGGGTTTTATTTTGTTTTGAGAAGCAAATTCAAAAAAAATAAAAATAAAAATAATAAACAGCGTCTGTCATTAGTGTGTGTGGCTTTTGGAAGTTTTTTATAATTAGCGGCTCCAGCTCCATCTTCCTTTTCTCATTTAAATGGTCAGTTCTACAAGCAAATGGAAAGGACATTGTTGGGTGGGAGGGGAGAGAGGGAGGAGGGAGGGAGGTTTCGGTGACAGGCCACAATAATCAACCACATTGTATATCGACAAAAATAAAAATTTAAAAATAAATAAATAAATAAATAAATAAATAAATGGTCAGTTCTATTTGAAGGTTCATACAAAAAGAGTTGCTGGCTTCAAAGAAAAGTCAACAGTCAGATCACATGTGAAATAAAGTTAAATTAGATTATAATAAACTTTCATGGTATCACGCTTAACGTCTTTTTGTTCATTTCCTTTTTTTCTTTCTTCTCAGCTCTCACATGAAGTTCAATAATCTCACCCTGATTTCAACTCATGGACTCCCAGGAAAAAAATCTTCTTGCCACCGAACAAAGGAAGTTTTTAGCAAGTGAGTATGAATTCAATTTATTTTTCGTTCTGAGGCCTAAACGTCCTAATTGGTCTGCAGACTTTTTCATGCTAAATCATAGGTTTCAGATTGGAAAGGGGGAAGGGCTTTTCTCCTGGAGT
>NW_007838738.1:0-725 GCF_000696425.1 Galeopterus variegatus
TTTATATATGTTATTTGATTCTGATAGCAACCTTGTGTTATACATATTTATTCCTACTTTACAGCTAAGGAAATGGAGTCTTACAGAGGTTAAACAACTTGGGTAAGTTCAACATTAATAACTAAGTTAAAAGGATAACCTCAGTCTACAGCTTGTGAAAGTAAGGGAAAGGAATCCAAATCCTTGCAGAAGGAGCATTCCTTGGGATTTAGGAATAATGAGTTAGTTAAAGTAGAATCAGGCTTTATAGATGGTTTCTGATAATATGGTAATATGTCATTTAGGAAACTGTATAATAAAGTCCTAACAGGAAATGAACAGTGCTGGTAGTTTTTAGCAGAAGTGTTTAAGTGGTAAGGAATACATTATTATTTCAATGTCTACATGAATGTCAATGTGAAAGAATTCAGACTCAGAAGTTCAGCATGTGAAAGTGCTTGGCACGTTGCCTGACTTGTTGTGTAGTTGCTCAGTAACTGCTGAATCAAATCTCGACTGTTTGGAGAGGTCTCAGCATATCCCTGAAGTTAGTGTCTTCACATATACATTAATCCATCTGGGCAGATTTCACTAGTTTAGAATGCCAGACTTTTACAGAAACAGCTTTGTTTTCATTTGCAGGGTCTGACTTTTAAACAGGTTCGGAAATTCATATGATCAGCTAAGATCTTATTCTAGGAGGCAAAGGCCAAAAAAAAAAAAAAAAAAAAAAAAACCATTGTGAA
>NW_007838739.1:0-725 GCF_000696425.1 Galeopterus variegatus
GTTCTTGACTTCCAAGGCCGACTTAAACGTTCCTGCCTCCATGCTCCTGCCATCTTGATGCATATTCCTTGATAGCAATTATCACTCACAGCATCATCTGTTTACATGTCTGTGTCCTGCCTAGAATGTAAGTACTTGGAAGGCAAGGATTAGGTCTTTCCATCTTGGTTGCCAGGCTCAATATGGCTCCTGAAAAAAATAGCTATTCCCCAGATACTGAGTGGGAGGGTATGTGAGGGCAGGAAGGAAGGAAGCCTTTGCCTGTCCTTGGAGGCTGGGAGGCCTAGTGTGCATGGTGCTGGTGTAGGTGAGTACTAATAGAATTGTTTCACTCACCTGTGCCTGTTGTGTGTGTCTTTCTCTCCCAGACGGGGTGGACCGGACCTCCACAATCTAGAAGCTGAAGATGAGAGTGACCGCGCTGGCCGTGAAATCGACTGCTGCGGGTCCAGTGTCAGCCATCTTCAGGGTTGCACAGAATCCTCCAAGATACTTTGCAGCCTTTTTTTCCCCTGGTCCCTCTCCCATTTTGATTTTGTGAGAGCGTAGGTCACCCTTGTAAACATATCAGTAGACCTGAGATTGGTTATTTTGTCATTTGTTTCTGTCATGGGTTGATTTGGTGTGTGGGGTGGGGAGGGGTCTCTAGGGAAACATGGGACAGGGAAGGAGGTGGAGGGAATGAATGCAAGTGGCTTCCTGGATGGAAAGGACAAAAAAAAAAA
>NW_007838740.1:0-725 GCF_000696425.1 Galeopterus variegatus
CTACTTGGATTCAAGAATAGGGAACATAGATCCTGCCTCTTCACAGGAGGAGTATCAATGTTGATTATAAGAAGAGCATGTGGGATGGGAGAACTTGTTGCAGCCATCATGAAAAACACAATCTTCATGGTTAAGGTACATCCAGATATCAGTGGGTCTTATGTGTACTCTTGCTTAGGAATTAATACCTGGGATAATTAGACAGCAATCCAAGGAAGCATCTGATCGGATGAATGATTGTATAATGTGGATGATAATGGCTAAAAGAGTGTGAAGGATGAGCAGTTCCATGAGGTCTGGAGTAGGTAGACCAGACTTCATGGAGGAAGTAGGACAATGAGCTGATTTTGAAGCCTGGATAGGATCCATTCAGTTATCTTTAATTTATACTTATCCCCCTCCTTAGCAAAACAGATGATAATAAGCAACATTATAATTACTGGTAATTTCTCCATACTGAGACAGCTACTTAACATTTCCATGCATAGCCCAACCCGCCCCCAATTTTTCCCCCCTGGGGATATATTGGAAATTACAAATTTGGATTTCTACCTAACTTTTTACTTAAAATATTTTGTGAATATTTTCCTAAACTATTCAATATTCTTTCGAAATATAATCTTAAATGGATGCATAGCTTTCTACTTCATGAATATGTGAGTGCTGTCATTTACTTCTCAACCTTTTACTGTTAGAAATTTAAGCTGTTCCACTATTTTTTTTTT
>NW_007838741.1:0-725 GCF_000696425.1 Galeopterus variegatus
TATAGTGGAGTGGGTTTTCTTTTAACATGAAGGTTACATACAGGGCAGAGAGGCTGAATACAGGTGAGCAAAAGTACACCTGTATACTGGGACTGAGAAAGAGAAAATAGGAGGGGAGAGAAGAAAAGCTTAGTGATGAGAGAACTGTGTGTGTAAATATAGGGAAAGAGAGGAGAAGAGAAATGATAATGATGATGGTAAGTTTTACATGTAACAGCTACGTTGAATGGTGGGGAAGATATTTGAAAAATTTTCTGTCTATTTAACTGTGCAAAATTTGGAATGATGACATATAGATGGCACAATAGATGATATGCAGCGTGGCTCCTCCCACCACTGATCAACTTACAACTGTTAATATTAATATTAATATCAACTTACAACTGTTAATATTAAACAGTTATTAAAAACTGCCATCTTGAGATCACTGGAGCTCAGGGAAAGAGTAGGAGAGACCTGTGGAGTTCATGAAGGTGTGCATGGCCATGGCAAGAGGGAGGAGGGATCACTCTAACCATTCCAAGACCTGGCTGCTTACAGGGCTGGTATGGTACAAGGCAAGGAGCAGCTGGAAGCACACAGAGCAGCTACCAAGAGATTAGCAATCCACAGCAATAACCTTTGCATGAAGCTACTTGGAGTCTTCAGGGGAGAAGGGTGCTTCAGGGTGCACCATCCCATTTCCCAGGAGAGTGAAGCTACTAGCAAGCTTCACCTGGATACAC
>NW_007838742.1:0-725 GCF_000696425.1 Galeopterus variegatus
AGTTTACCCTTCAGATTACAAACATCTTTAACAGTTGCTAATGGAAGTGAAATTATTTAAATTTATGTTGCCTGAAATTGGTAGATACTTTTGGAGTAGATGCTTTGGTACTTTATGTTGCCTGAAGTTGGTGGATACATTTAGAGTACATTGCAAATCTGACACACAGTTTCAAGAGGACTTGTTCCTTTTTAAAATAAATTAAAAGCTACCTGATTAAAGTTGGTGGATTGAACACATGCATTTATCTCCTGAAATAATGAAGAAGTGTTATTTTTGTTTGTATGTTTGTTTTTAAATAGGCATAATTGATGAAAAAGATAGGGAAAGGAGACCGTAGCAACATTTTAGAACCTGGAAAATGGAAGGGCGTTGACCTAGCTGTCCCCAAATAATTGAGTTCTTAGCTACTGATAGGGGAAGTCAGAGGCAACCCAGTTTATACTGTGGATCCCCTGAAAAACTCCATCATATACCAGTTACCTCTGGAAATGGGGATAAGAATTAAGCTGAAAATATGAGAACTGGTTGAGAATCTGTTTGGAATCAGAGACTTCTTCTGCCTTTTTGCTGGGTGACCTTCCTGAACCTCAGAAACAAGTTTATTCTCTGGAGTAAGGGAACAGAGGGATGCTGGACTGGGAGAATATGAGGGACAGTTGAAGGGTACACATTATGGGAGAGTTAAGTGAAGATAATGTTGTAACCTTCATCCTTACCCACAC
>NW_007838743.1:0-725 GCF_000696425.1 Galeopterus variegatus
ACTGATTAATGGGTAGAGTCAAGGGCTCTTTCCATGACCATGGTACTAACAGCTACAATAGAACCCTTGAGAGAAATAAGCACCTCAAATGATTTGGCTATTCCCTTTAAGTCTGTGAGTTCATTAATTTTCTTTAACAATTCTTTCTTCATCTGTGGTACATAATTTTAAAACCATCCTTACTGAGTTGAAACAAATTCTAATCAGGATGAATTAATAAAATTTTGCTGTTTTATCATATTTTAAAATGAACAATAATAACAAATAACATTGCAAATATATTACTAAAAATAGTGAGGAAATGGTAAAGAAAACCTAAATTTACTATTTTATTTCCTACATCCAATATTTAGAGAATCATAGATTTTCTGCCTGAGAAGCTATCTTAAAATCTGTTTGCCTTTTCCCCAAAATTTGGAAATACCTTCTAAACCACTCTGAAGTATAAACATATTACTTGTTAATGATTAAATACTTCCAGTGATGAAAGAGAAATCTTTGGTATCACAATTATAATCATTACTATGTTTAACACATAAAAAACTGATATCTATTCTATATGTGTGGTTTGGTGCATATCCCTTCAACAAATATGTCTGTGTCCCTTTTAGATAAACATCTTAAATATTTGAAGCCAAATGTTAAGTTGTAAGTGTTTCATAACTTAAATATACACAGTTCCTTCAACTGGCAAATATTCTAAAATAGAATAAGTAGCCTCCCTT
>NW_007838744.1:0-725 GCF_000696425.1 Galeopterus variegatus
AAAAAAAAACTTGGCACTAAGAACATCAGAGTAGAGATTTACCAATTAAAAGGTAAAAAAGTGGTCTTGGCTACCATAAACCTGTGATGGTCTCTGGAGCTTACATTGCGTTTTATTGATAATGTTATTGTTGATACTCGAAGTGCCTGGCATGTAGTTCTGATTCATATGTGCTCCATCAATGAATGAATGGATGGTTCTGACCACATCATCGTCAGTGAAGTGCACTTCATGGGGCTACTGCTTGACTATATATTGTGGGATATAATAAAGAAAGGTATATAATAGTATATAATAAAGAAAGATATAATAGTAAATGACCCTGAATACAATGAAAGTTACCTTCAGCTTTTCTACTGGGTTGGTAGAGGGTAGTTAATATTTTCAGATTTTAGAGTGTTGTTGGTTTGATTTCAGTTTACATTTTTCCTCCTCAGCCTCTGTGGAACTTTAAGTTACAAGTAGTATTCTCATTTGTCCTGCTTTTGTCAAGGGCCCTTCATATTCGTTTCTCTGAATAAGAATGGTTGGGAAAGTAATGGAATTGAAATGAATCATAGGATGTTTCCTCTACTGGAGAATCGTTATCCCATTTGGAGCATGACGAATGGCTAATGTTAATATGTACAGCAGAGCTCAGTGATTGAATAATAGCCTTACTGAAATGAAAGTCACTGTATTTTAAACTTTCATTATTATCGTCTTCTGTCATTTTCTTTGTCATA
>NW_007838745.1:0-725 GCF_000696425.1 Galeopterus variegatus
TGGTTAATATCAGAACTTTGTCTCTGATCTGTGGGTTTTTTGTGTTTTCTTTCAGTTTTGTGTTGGTTTATTGGCTACCCTCATCACTTAAACTCTGCACCAGAACTAATATGTTGTCCTTTGCTTCTAAAATGGGGGATTTTCATGTGGGGACCAGTACCTGAGCTCTGTGGTTGAGCTAAATTGCTGCTTTGCTGCTGATTCCCTGGGGAAGGCTTTTCATGCAGCTCTGGTTTTAATTGTTGACCTTGTAAGGACTTCTGGGTCTTGTGAGGTCTGGTACACCTGGGTTGTATGAGAACTGGTCTTGGCCTGAGTCTTTTCAGGAAACTGCACATCCTGCAGATCTATATTCCTGACCATTCTCCACTGAGTGGTCCTATGCTGACTGGAGGGCAGATCAGCTGTCCATGCTGTGCCCCAGTGTTCCTGTGGTGGGCCCATCTCCCCCATCCCTGCACTCCAAACACTTCCCATGAGACAGGCCATGCTCTGGTCCCTTGTGATGACTCACCGGCCTTTGAGTGGCTCCTTTTTACAGTTGTCTGTGGCCCCTCGCTCCTATGTGGGTCCACAAGAGCACTGTTAGTGGTCTTGCTGGCCTGGGGGCCACCAAGGCCCTCTTCTCCCCGTTAGTCTCCAAGCAACTTCATATGAAGGGCACAGCAGTGGCTTTTGCCAGCTCTTGCTCTGTGTGCTCACTAGGGCCAGCCTTGAAGTGGTCA
>NW_007838746.1:0-725 GCF_000696425.1 Galeopterus variegatus
TTAAAGCTATAATGTAATTAGGGATGTGTCTAAAAGGATATGACATACAGAAAGAAGTGACCGCAGAGATTGATTTATTGTCACAGCCCAGATCCAGACCCGATTACAGTCCTGGCTTTCTGACTTGCTCTCACTAAGTTTCCAGGTGCCCTGGTCCTGCCACTGGAAGAAATGCAATCTCCTTTGCAGCTTGGACTCCTAGAGCCAGTGAAAGAAAAACCAACCCTCTGCACTGAAATCTCAGTCCCATTTCCTGAGTTCTGGTATTCCAGCTGCTATCTCTTCCTGGGATTCTTTGAAAGTGGAAACAGTTTATTCCTTCAAGTAAAGCTTTAACTCTATGCAAAACGAATGGTCTGACTCCATGGCCCCACTGATAGAGTTGTATGGTAGCTGGACATCAATACAATTTTCAAATATCTATTATTCAGTTTTAAAAACTACCTTTTTCTTTAAATATCAATAACCATTTCATTTAGTCTCTCTTTACCCTGAATAAAAACAAGCAAACAAACAAACAAAAAAAACCTTGGGGTTCAGGATTAAGGATTTAATTTCACCCATGGTCACCTTGTTACATGTGTAGAAGAGTACTGGAAATGTATTAATTAAGGAATAAATGCATATACATAAATGCATATTAATTTGACCTATTAGTATCCACCTACAAGCAGCTGTGTGTTGGGAAACAGATTTTAATTGCTAAAACAGAACTCTAGACTCTC
>NW_007838747.1:0-725 GCF_000696425.1 Galeopterus variegatus
TTTTATTTATTTGCATCTTCTCTTGCTCTCTCTTTTTAGTTAGTCTAGCTAAGGGTTTGCTATTTTGTTTAGCTTTTCAAAAAAACAATTCTGATTTTTGTTGTTTTTTTCATTATTTTTTCTATTCTCTGCTCTAATCTTTATTATTTTCATCCTGCTATCTATGAGTTGGTTTGTTCTTCTTTTTCTAGATTTTTGAGTTGAAAATTTGAGATCTTTCTTTTTTTGGTGCAGGCATATATCCCTAAAAACTTCCTCCTTCATTTCCTCAGTTTTGGTTTGTTGTGTTTACATTCTCATTTGTCTTGAGATATCTTTAAAATTTCCTTCTGATTTCCTTTTTGACCCAGTGGCTGTTCAAGAGTGTGTTTTTTAGTTTCCAAGTATCAGCAAATTTTTCCATTTACTTGCTATATTTCTAGTTCCTTTCTTTTGTGGTTGGAAAAGATATTTAGAATGGTTTTAATCTTCTCTAATTTGTTGACATTTGTTTTATAAACTAACATGTGATCTATCCTGGAGAAAATTCCATGTGCAGTTGAGAAGAATGTTTATTCTACTGTTGAGTGGAAAGTTCTGTGCATTTCTGTTAGGTCCATTTGGTCTGTAATGTTGTTCAAGTCAGCTGTTTCTTAGTGGATTTTTGTCTGGATGGTCTATTATGTTTCAACACAATAAAAACAATATATGAAAACCCCACAGCTAGCATCATAATCAAAGGGGAA
>NW_007838748.1:0-725 GCF_000696425.1 Galeopterus variegatus
CATAGGCTCTGGTTCACATCTTTCTATTTCAACCCAACAACTGTCACCTCTTTTGTTGGCCTCCAAATCCCCTGTGTATCCCCACTCTAAATCCTGGCCTCAAAAACTCATGACATTTTCCCCTCTCATGACCATTTCCTTAATTTCATTTTAGTGACTTGTCTTCATGTTCTCAATCCTGACCTCCAAAATCTCAAATGCAAACGTATCAGTCTATTACTACAATCTATTCTCTGCTGTCTTCCTTACTCGACAATCTTACTACAACAATTTACCAATAACATTTTGACCTCTAAATCAGTTATTTCACAGATTTCTCATTATGCTGTAGTCATATCTTGTTCTCCCTTCTCCTTTAGCACATTTTAATCACTCGCTTTCCATTATTTTCTCACTATTCATGTTTTTACTTTCATTCTTGAGTCCATGGTCCATTATTCTATCACTTTCTTAAAACATGGCATAACTTTATTACTTCTTTCTTAATCTCTGTAAAGTACCAACCGTGGGTGAACTCAACCATTCACCCTGCACCCCAGCAGCTGAATGAAGCTGGGGGATGGATTACTTCTCAGACCATCACCCTTCACTTGACATTAACCTTCCCAAACCTCAATAATCTCTGTGAATCCTTCTGAGAGTTGCTAGTAAATACTCTCTTACTTTTTTTTTTATTATTTTTATTTTGTCAACATACAATGTAGTTGATTATTATGTCCCATCAC
>NW_007838749.1:0-725 GCF_000696425.1 Galeopterus variegatus
TCTAAGTAAACTCATTGGACAAAGCTAATTGATCTAAGTAAACTCATCAGACCAAGCTCATCAATCTAAATAAACTCATCAGACCAAGGTCATCGATCTAAGTAAACTCATCAGACCAAGGTCATCGATCTCAATTTCATCGATCTAAGTAAACACATCAGACCAAGCTCATTGATCTAAGTTAACCTCATCAGACGATGGTTATCGATCTAATTAAACTCATCAGACCAAGCTCCTTCATCAAAGTAATCTCATGAGACCAAGCTCATCGATCTATGTAAACTCATCAGACCAAGCACATTGATCAAAGTAAACTCATCACACCAATCTGATCAATCTAAGTAACGCCATCAGACCAAGCTCATACGTCTAAGTTATCTAATCAAACCAAGATGTTCGATCTAAATAAACTCAGCAGACCAAGCTCATCGATCTAAATAAACACATCAGACCAAGCACTTCGATCTACGTAAACTCATCAGACCAAGCTCATCGATCTAAGTAAACTCATCAGACCAAGCTCTTTGATCTAGGAAATATAATCCGACCAAGTTAATGGATCTAGTAAAACTAATCAGACCAAGCCAATAAAACTAGGAAAAATTATCAAACCAATGTAATTGATCTAGGAAAACTTAACCGACCTGACTAATCGATCAAGGAAATCTAATCAGACCAAGCCAATAAAACTAGGAAAAATTATCAAACCAATGTAATTGATCTAG
>NW_007838750.1:0-725 GCF_000696425.1 Galeopterus variegatus
GTCTGTTGGCCATTTGTATGTCTTCCTTTGAGAAATGCCTATTTAGCTCTTTTGCCCATTTATTTATTGGGTTACTTGTTTTTTTTTTTTTTTTGTAAAGTCGTTTCAGTTCCTTATATATTCTGGATATTAATCCTTTGTTAGATGTATATTTTGCAAATATTTTTTCCCACCCTGTTGGTGGTTTTTTAACTCTGTTAATTGTTTCTTTTGCTGTGCTGAAGCTTTTTAGTTTGATACAATCCCATTTGTTTATTTTTCCTTTGGTTTCCCATTCTTTTGTGAAAATATCCACACTACCCAAAGTGATATACAAACTCAGTGCAATCCCCATCAAAATTCCAATGACATTTTTCTCAGAAATGGAAAAAAAAAATTCAGACATTTACATTGAATATCAAAAGACCACACATAGCCAAAGCAATTCTGAGCCAAAAAAATAAAGCTGGAGGCATAACACTACCTGACTTTAAATTATACTACAAAGCTATAATTACCCAAAAGCATGTTACTGGCATAGAAACAGACACACTGATCAATGGAATAGAATAGAGAATCCAGAAATCAACCCACACACCTACAGCCATCTGTTCTTTGACAAAGGCACCAATCGTATCCACTGGGGAAGAGACTGCCTCTTCAGCAAATGGTGCTGGCATAACTGGATATCCATATGCAGGAGAATGAAACTAGACCCATACCTCTCACCATATACTAAGATCAAC
>NW_007838751.1:0-725 GCF_000696425.1 Galeopterus variegatus
AGAAAGACACAAAATTCTAGAACACTAAATATATAATAGGTGTTAATAATGTAAACTGTTTAATGGATTTTAGGTTACATAGTCAACTTAGGACTAAGTATAGAATGTTTAATTAAAGTTGTAGAGTGGGAAGTAAACATTATACACCTTGATGACGTAAAAGTTGGAGCATAACTGACGGAGGTAGGATCTGTGCCAAGGGGTTGGATACTAGTTGAAAGGGGCTGAAGAAAGGGCAGGGAACTTAGCTGCACCTTACATCATCTTAAACTGATGGGAGTGTTGGGTTTTCAGACAAGATTTTACCCTCTTGCAAGTTGAGTTAACTTGATACTGTTTCACAGATGTGGGCAGAAGTCCCAAGACTCCTGGGTCAGAGACAAAAGACTTACTACTCACAGCACAGCTAGAAGCAAGAGCATCATGTTTAGGTCAGTTTTATTTTCCTCCCAAGTGTCATGTGGATTGGTGTTTTAGTAAGAGTTCTCCAGAAAGACAGAACCAATCAGGTATATATATATAGAGGGAGATATGAAAAGGGATTTATTAGGGGAATTGGCTTACTTGATTATGGAGTCTGAGAAGCCCCATCACAGACTGTCTGGAAACTGGAGAAACAGAAAAGTTGGTAGCATGGCTCAGCCCAGGACTAGGGATCCACTTAGTATGAGCTCTGGAGTACCTGGAGTTCTGATGTCCAAGGGCAAGAGAAGAAGGGCATCCTG
>NW_007838752.1:0-725 GCF_000696425.1 Galeopterus variegatus
TCACTCTTAGTGACCCACTGAAACATTTCAAGTAATTTTCCTTTCTAATTAGAGCACACAGGTCTGTATTCTGTGTTTTCTACAACAGATGTGATATTTGCAGACATTTCAGGGGAAGATGCATTTTTCTGAAAAATGCTTACCTGCACAACCAAAAGGATTTCAGGACCCTCTAAAAATCTAAACCAAAAAAGTACAACTTTTCCATAAATAAGAACAAGTAGAAGGTGAGTGAACTGAGTTCTGTTGTCCTTAATTTTCTCCTTCCTCTGGTGAGCAGATCTTGAAATTGACATCAGAGGCTATAAAGTGTCCTTCCGATGAAAATCATAAGCGACAAATTATAAAAGAATATTTCCATTTTAAAGGAAAATGTGTCTCTCTTCCAGAATGTATCTCTGTAATCTAGTCTTTGTCATTGTAGTGAGACTATTATTTTACTTGTACTTATATATTCTGTCAGTTTTAGATGTGAAAAATTCCAAACACATCAATTTGCAGAAGACAAAACAATGCCTTGAAAGAAGGTAAATCATAGTGTAGAACTAGTACATAAGCACCAAGCAGAATCAGCTCTAAGGATTTTAATTAGGTGAAGTTAGTTTTGAACATTTAGTGGCCTGTACTGTTGCAATGTGTTACTGTGAACATGCAGGGAGAGGCGGAAAACATGGAGGCTTAAGACAGTGTAGAGCTAGAGCTGGGTCTGTGGTGCTCATAGACCC
>NW_007838753.1:0-725 GCF_000696425.1 Galeopterus variegatus
TGCTGTACTTAAGCTTAACATTTATTACCATGAAACATACAGATTAAAATGAGGAAGAAGGGACATGGGCCAAAACTAGGAGAAAACCACCACAAGCTTCCCATTGGAGTTGCTGATAGCTCTTACTAAACACATTTATTCCTATTCAGAGTTTACCTTACTAAATTGTAAGCTGCTACTTATAAGAATAACCTTAAAGAAATATGTATAGAAATACACAAAGTACATGAACAAGAATGCCCAACAGATATTTTTGATAACCAAAAATTAAAAGCAAAAATCTAACAGTAGGCAACAAGTTAATTGTGCTGTATGATGACAAATATGTCATTGCTAATTATGATGAAGGTGGTCTGGATTAACCGATGAAATATTTTTTTTGAGGAATTAGTAAGGAAGGCAAGTTTAAAATAATTATAAATACGTTGGAAATGGTAACTTGTTAAAATTTAGGACGTTGTGTCATCAGATTTTCTAAACAGGAAGCTGAGCTACTACTAGAGTTCATAATTTTAGTGTCTTGGTGTTTTCATCAATAAAATGAAAAATAAAAATGACTTACTATCTACTTTATAATAATGATAAAGTATACATAAATATAAGCTAGCTATTTTTTATTACAGTTGAAGACCAGCACATGGTCACTTTGTTATGAAGGAAACTAAGTAGTGCTGTTTCTTTTTTTATAGTATATTTGTGTTTCTCATGCCTGTTATTTAAAATAC
>NW_007838754.1:0-725 GCF_000696425.1 Galeopterus variegatus
TTTTAAAAACTATTTTGAAATCTTAAGTGAATGCTACTCATGGGTGGAAAGTAACAAAGGAAAATGATTATAATATGGTACAATAAACTGGATATTTTTTCCTTCTTTAAGCATACCAGTTTCTTTCCTCCAGTGGATCTCAAACAATTCATTCTCTTATCACACTATCTATCAGGTCCCAGTACTGCTCTTGACCACACTTCAGAGAAGCAGTAGAGATATGAGATCTGGTAGTGTGAAAATATACATACACATTCACATGCACGAATAGTGTTCATTATACACAACAGAGAGCAATTCAGAACATCTAGTTATTGGGCCAGGAAAGACAACAAAACCACTAGTTCCTGCATAAATAGAAGTATATTTGAAAGAAATAAGTAATTATCAGTTAATAAAATAATATAAATAGTAATATAAATTTAAATGTAATCATCCAGTTTCCCCTATGAGACCTGTAAATTCTCAAATAGGGAGTTCTTCTGGATTGAGTGATGGGCAATCAATATTTCTGGTCTGCTTAGAGCAGAAAAGAAACTCTTTTATCCTAAGTTTCTTAAAAACAACAAAAAACATATCCATTTTACATTATTACAGTAGAATTTCTTTACATTATCTTTCATGGCATGAGTGAATGAAAAAGAAATTTGCAATGACTAAGATATTGTTTGGCAAAATATTTTATCCTGTTGGTTCCACGCCACCGGGGACCAACAACACAGGGC
>NW_007838755.1:0-725 GCF_000696425.1 Galeopterus variegatus
CCCTCTCTCATCTGCACATGTTGCTCGAGGCTGTATCTAATCTATGTTTAAGACGTGTGGGAGAGGGTGATAATGATAACTAACATTAAGAAGCTCTCACTGTGCGCCAGGTACATCGTAAGCACTTTGCATGTAAAATGTCATTTTGCCTTGCAGCTACCCTTTGAAATAGGTACTGTCTTCAAAATTAGCAATCAGCAGCGTAGACATGTCGCTTTGCCTAAGGACCTCCAGTTAAACTGCCAGTAGAGCCAGGATTTGGAAACAGGCCAGGGTCTCATCCTGAGCTCTGCTCTGCCCACACGTGGCATTCCTTCTTAGACAGAGAGCCCCTTCCATAAACCCCCTCTGCTTTGCTTCCAGCAGCCTGATTTGTTAGACCAGCTGCTGCTTTGATTAATTCTTCTTTGCTGAGAAATGTCCCTGGCATGAGATGAGTGCTGTTCCCAGGCACTGACCCTTGCGTACTTTGATGGTCAGTGAAAAGGGGCAGGATCATAGAATCATTGTCCTGTTTTTGCCTATTACTATTTTTTTATTTCACTTTTACACACGTCATCACTACGGTAAAGAAAGTGGAGGGGGCAAACTTTTCTTTCAACATGGGGTTAGACTAACATTCCTTCTGCCAGTTGCCTGTGAAGGAGAACTTCTCCTGTGAGAAGGCAGCTCGTTAGAGGCACACTATGTGCCTTCCCAATTATCATTGAAATAATTATGGAAAT
>NW_007838756.1:0-725 GCF_000696425.1 Galeopterus variegatus
GCCTACTCTTAAGATGTACATTAAAGACATTTGCATAAATGTAAAAACAATTTCACCCTTCTCACCTTTTTTTTTTGTTTTAGAAAATATAGCTATTATTCATGAAATATATAGGTTAACATGTAATGAGTTTATTGTTGCTATTTTAAATAAATTAATATTTTAATTATCAGTTTTAATTGCTAATGGAGAAAATATCTATAAATATAACCCACATAAACAAAAACAGTTTGGTATTCTCAAGAATTTTTAAGAGCATAAAGGAATTCTGAGTCTGAACATTTTAGAACTGCTCTTCTAAGCCAGTATCAGTGTCTTCTAAATTTCTAAAGCCCTCAAAAAACATCTAGAGCTGGTTAATAACTTCAGTAACATTGCAGTATACAAAACAAATGCCCCCAAATCAGTTGCATTTACATACTCAAATAATGAACTAACAGAAAGAGAAATAAAGAACGTAAGCCCATTTACAATGGTTATGAAAAAAAAAAAAACTAGGGATCAATTTAACCAAGGAAGTGAAAGACCTCTACAGCAAGAACTACAAACCACTTCTGAAAGAAATTAAAGAAGACACAAAAAGATGGATTGGAAGAATTAACATTGTGAAAGTGTCTATTCTACCCAAAGCAACCAACAGATTCAATGCAATCCCCATCAAACCACCAATGACATTCTTCACAGAAATGGAAAAAACAATCTTACTTTTCATATGGAAAAACAAA
>NW_007838757.1:0-725 GCF_000696425.1 Galeopterus variegatus
TAAATTTAACAATTCATGCATCACAATCATTTATAAAAATCTCAAACAAATATATCTATAAGTTTTAGGAACATTTTAGAGTCTGTTCCAGTCATCCATCACAACTGATAACATCATTTGAGATTAGTTGAATGAAATGGGATTTTTTTGAGCATTAATTTCCTAATGGCATCCTTCACTTCTTTATTCCTCAGGCTGTAGATCAGAGGGTTCAGCATGGGATTGACCACTGTGTAAAACACAGAGGCCACTTTGACTGTGTGTCTGGAGTTTTTGGAGTTGGGCACACAGTAGAGGAAAAGGACGGTCCCATGGAAGATGGTGATGGCGGTCAGGTGGGAGGCACAGGTGGAGAAGGCTTTGCGACGCCCACTGGCTGAGCGCATCTTGAGGATGGTGACAACAATGAACACATAAGACATGAGGATGATGAGCAGTGTGCTTATCTCATTAAAGGTGGCAAAAATGAAAAGAAGTAACTGGTTGATGAAAGTGTCAGAGCAAGAGAGGGAGAGCAGTGAGGAGGACTCGCAGAAAAAGTGATTGATTGTGTTGAAGCCATGAAAAGATAATTTTAAAACATAGCATGTGAGTATCAAGGAACATGCCACTCCCCACGCATAGGATCCCAGCACCAGCATGGCACAGAGTTTCTGGGACATGACAACTGTGTAGAGCAGAGGGTTACAAACAGCCACAAAGCGGTCATACGCCATCACAGCTAA
>NW_007838758.1:0-725 GCF_000696425.1 Galeopterus variegatus
TGGCTCCCAGGATCTTTCCCAATTACCTAGTGTGGACCTGCGTGTGAGGGGTCTGGTGACCTGGCCTGGCATGTGAGGGGCCTGGGGACCCAGTCTGTACAATGGGTTTGAAGGGTCTGAGCCCTGGCTCTGACAATGTAAATGGAAGCTTAGTATAACTAAAATAATGAAATACTTAGGCTTTAGTTATGATTTGCCTTACTCGACAACTGGAGCAGTCATGTAGCTTGACAACTGGCTAAGTCGGCAGGATTCCAACATTAGCCCTAGCTTTACACCAGTTATTTCAAAAACCTCATTTCTACCATGATTTGCTGAAGAACATGCTAATAATAAAAAGCATTTTTTAATTTTTTTGGTGGCAGGTGGGTACGGGGATCTGAACCTTGACCTTAGTGTTATAACACCAAGCTCTAACAAACTGAACTAACCAGCCAGCCCAGTTCTTTTTTCAACGAGAATTAGGAGTAGAAAAAGAATGCTAACTAAATACCTAAGCCAGGAATGGTAAATTTCATCTCTTGTGTGCTAACTCTGATTGACTGATAATGTCTGCCTGGGGAGCTCTGTTGAGAGGATATGAGGCTACTTTCAGGCTTTAAAAAAAAAAAAAAGTCTAACAAAGTTAAGAATAAGAGGCACAAAAAGAGATCACAACGTACGTGGGTACTTCAAAAAGTTCACGGAAAAATACACTCTAAAGATAATATGAATCTTTCCATGAA
>NW_007838759.1:0-725 GCF_000696425.1 Galeopterus variegatus
ATTTTTACCCTGTGGGGTTAGTTAAAAAGTTACCTTAACTTTCTTCAAGAGAAACTAAACATTTAAAAAGAAGGCGTTATGGGGAAACTGGAGGTTTTCTTGTATTAATGAAAAGCTCTGTGTTTTGGGAGGCCCCAGGCAGTGGGCTGAGGCTCCAGCACCAAGCATGGTGAGGAGTTCGAGCAGCACGTTCACCCCCCAGCATCCTCGCAGACCACATTCTGTCCCCCAGACCAAACAGAACCAGCTCCAGGGAGCCGAGGAGCCGTTCCTGTTTGTGTCCAGTCCATGCCACACAAGCATCGCGACCGACCCTTAGAGTGTACCTTCAGCTCCTCCCAAGTGGACACGCGCATGGTCAGGAGAAGAAAGTCCTTCAGATAGCCCTGCAGAAGCTCCTGCTGCTGCTCCTCACGGAGCTGGGCAAGGAACCTGCCCAGTTCAGTCTCCTGAAAAATTTCCACCAACTTCTTTGACAGTCCTGCAGAGTGGAGACCAAAGAGTGGCCTGGAGTGAGACTCCAAATCCCGACTCTTGCCTTTCATCCAGGGGCTCAGCTTCCCACCCAAGGCTCCACAGGGACAGCAGCGCTGGATGAGCCCAGGGAATGGGAGCTCGGAGACAACAGGGCGCCTGCTGCCTGATCTCACGAGAGGAACGGTCGTCGTCTAGACACTTGAGATAGTTTCCCAGTGGAATATAAGCAAGAAAGGTAAAATGAGTGT
>NW_007838760.1:0-725 GCF_000696425.1 Galeopterus variegatus
ACTTCTTGAGCCACCTGCCAGCTAGTTAGTGCTCCTTCCTAGACCTTGATCAACTCAAACTCTCCATTGTTCTCTCAAACTTTTTATTTGTTCTTTCTCCATTGACCCCTTCTCTTTGTATGCAGAAACCTCAAAAAACAAAACAAAATGAATACCCCCCGCCCCCTTTTTCCTTGCTACTGTTGCAAACTTAGCAATTTCAAGCCTTTTTTCTCTGAAAGTAATCAGTAGCTATCATCCCTCATTGGTGAAACGGGTCAGTGCCCACTCTTTGGGCTTATGTGTTGTTGAAGTGTACAGCACCCCTCACTGTTCTTGCCAGATAGAAAGTTTCCTGTGCCTTTCAGAGGCAGATGATTACCAAATCAATCTCAGACTCCTTTCAAATTCATATTGTCATTACATTGAGCCATAATATTTTAGCATGTCTTAGCTGTGAAATATTTAGTTTTGCTGTAGGGAAGCCTGCTGTCTTCTCCCTAACAGCTTTCAGCTTTTTGGGTATCACCCTCTGGCTCTTGTCAGTCTGCACCCCTCTTCCACCAAGCACACAGGTACACACATAACCCAACTCAGGAAAAGGTTAGTCTTTTCCTTGGCAAGAAGGGCTCTTCTTGCTGTGTAGTATCCATGAGGCTGCTTTCTCTTCCTTATATCTGTGTCAATTTCTCCACTCCTTGTCTTAGGAAATGTAGGGTTCAAACTGAAACGGTGAATAAAAACAC
>NW_007838761.1:0-725 GCF_000696425.1 Galeopterus variegatus
ACTGAGTCCAAAAAAATGGCCTCCCAAAATGTTTGTTCAACTTATCTATGGATAGCTAAAATTTTTTGCTCCTCAGGTGTCTAAATGAGTCAGAGAGAAACTGACAGTAGATGGCACTGACTGCAGGGGATATGAACTCTCACTTTCAGAAATTCATAGAGATTTTATGTTCTATTCCCTTCATTTCTTTTTCTTGAGTGCTTAGGTAGGAGAAAATCATTGTCTGAGTTTGTCAAGGGGATCTCAGAGCCAAAGCTATAACTTGATTGATGGGCATGGGTTGGGCATTTAAGAGCTATTAGATCACTCACTGCCAAGAAAAAAGACTCCCACAAAAGAATAAGCAGGTCACGAATGGGCTAGTTGACATTAGGTTGCTTACCTGCCTAAAGAAAATGTCCACGCAACAAGGTACACTGTGAAAACATTACACAATCCAACCCCATGACATTTCTCTCTTAGGCTGTTATCTCAGCTTGAGAAACCCAAGACCCACTGTAAAAATGGGATCCTTAATTTTGAAAATCCTAAATACTCCACCTTCTGGTACACCTGCTTTTTTCATGCATAAGAATTGTAGCCCTGGAAGCTTCAAATATTTACAAAAGTGGGGGAAATATTAAAGATAATTTAGAATTACAGTAGCCAAATGTGGGACATTTCAGATGAACAATACTGCACTTTAAGAAGTGCATTTAAAAATGAGGGCTCCGACATTAGGCCCA
>NW_007838762.1:0-725 GCF_000696425.1 Galeopterus variegatus
GACTAGATGCCAAAATTTGGGGAAAAGTGATGAAGTGGCAACTCAGGAAAATGTTATATTACTCATTAATCAAAATAAACACTTTGTGAAACAAAATAACCAAATTTCTATGGTATTCAGTACATAGAGTAGTTGTTTTACATAATTTATATTTTGAATAGGACTTGTTGGGTTTCATAAAATGATAACCCTAAGTATGGTGCTTGGGCATGCTGAGTATTTTAAAGGAAATTGGAAGGCCTCAGACAAATCTTGCTGGGTTTTCTCACCTCAGTCTATTACCATTAGATTATACCCTTCTGATCAATCAAATTTCTACATGGCTGTCCATTCTTCATCAAACCAGAGCATAAAAATGGACAGTTTTCCCTGGGTCTTGGGTCTTCATTTCTGAAGCCTCCTGTGTCAGTGTTATGTAAAATATTGATTAAATAAATTTGTTATGCTTTTCTCTTGTTAACCTATCTTTTGCTATAGGAGTGTCAGCCATGATCCTTATGGTAGGTGAGGAAAGGTGTCAAACCTTTATACCCCTATAGACTCAAGTACAGAAAATTCACTATGTATTAGCAACCATGGTGTTTTAATGCAAGCCAGAGCCATGTTGCTCATTTTGTGGGAGGCAGAGTAGTAGACTCTGAAGCCAAACTAGAGACCAAAGGATTTTGAGAAAAAGGAGACCTCCCCTACCTGTGCAAATTCATAAAAGGCAAGGGGCGGGGGGG
>NW_007838763.1:0-725 GCF_000696425.1 Galeopterus variegatus
TCGCTGGTCATAAGGCATACCTTTATTTAATTTGGTTACATATTGCCAGCTTGCTACAGAGTGACTAAGTCATTCTATAGTCCAACCAGCAGTGTCTGAATATACTGATATTCTCTCCTCCCACCAACACTTAGTATCAGCTACTCTTGTATCTATTTAACAGGTCTTCAGGGATAAGTCATTGTTATTTTAATTTGCATTCATCTAATTACTAATGATTTTGAACATCTTTTTTAAAGTTTATTAGTCCTTTGGGTTTCTTCTTCTATGAATTGTTATACATCTGGACCGTTTTTCTATTGGGGGTCATATCTGCTTGTTTGTTCACACAAGGCTGGCGTATATTCTAGTTTAAGTCTCCACAGTGTTCAACATTGAATAAAAATCTTTAGTACACTGATGTACTCAAATTCAGCAATTTTCCACCTCATGATTCTGGAATGTTGTACTTTTCCACAATTAGAGTACTAAAATGCTCTTCTGTATTATTTTCTATTAACTTTATGGTTTTCACATTTAAATGCTTAATCCATCTAGAGTCCTTCTCTGTATATCATGTTTTATTTTTCCTTCTACAGTACATTTTCCCCAACATTATCTTCTAAACAATTTATCTATCCTATCCCCTTTTCATTAATACCTTGGGACCCTCTATTGTATATTATTTTTCACATATACATGAGGCTGTTTCTGAAATCTCTAGACTTCTCTTGGTCTATTTTTCC
>NW_007838764.1:0-725 GCF_000696425.1 Galeopterus variegatus
TTGTTTATAATGCTTCTGCCAGCACCCTCATCTGCAGATGTTTGAAACACCTATTCACCATACTGATATATTGCAGACAACAAGGCTTCTAATTATGGAATTAATTTCACAGTAAAAGAAGTACAGCAATAGGCCCATGCCCATGGAACTCATTGGTTTTAACATGTATTCAGCCACCCTGGAGCAGCTGGCCTAACGGCTCAGTAGAATGGCTTGCTGAAGACTTGCTTAAGACCTGAGTTGAGGCAACAAGATGATGAAGTTCTACCTTGCAGGATACAATACACGACCTGGCTTAGCAAACAGTACATTGTGTTCTTTCCCCCATAGTCAGAATACCTGGGTCTGAAAATCAAGGGGTAGAAGTCAAAGTAGCTCCTTTCACTGTTTCACCTAATAACCCACTTGAAAAATTCTTGCTTTACTCGACTGGAAGTCTTAGTTCTCAAGAGAGGAGTACTTCCATTAGGATTCATGACATGGTTCTACTGAATTGGGAGCTGAGATTGGTCACTAGGGGCTCTTTAGGCTCTTCCTGGCTGTGGTGATTTATCCTGATAACCAAGGGGAAATTTGGGGCAGGGAGGATATCCGGAGCCCAGGGAATCTTCTGGGATGTGTCTTAGTACTTTTATGCTCAATAGTATACATTAATGAATACTATAGCAACTAAGCAGAGTCAAGACTCCTGAGAATTCAGGATTCAGATCCTTCAGAAATGAAGG
>NW_007838765.1:0-725 GCF_000696425.1 Galeopterus variegatus
TTGGTGACAAGCAGGCCTAGGGAAAAGGAATATGGACGGACCTCTCAGGCTGGGAGAACATATAATCTCATGTTAGTACTCAGCAAAAGTCCGCTTTTACAGAACCTCTTGGGAATCAGGTGAAGACGAATTCAGGATATCAGTCATCCCTCTTTTCTTTGCCATTAGTTGGTGATTTCATGAGAAAAATGTCATGAAAGCAGGAACAGGAGTTATGTGTGAGCTCAGGAACACAAATTTTCCTTCACCAAAACTAACTTCTCACCAGTGCTGGGTGCTTAACTCTCTTGTGATGTGACCAAATTGAAGTGCCCAACCCCAGGGGATCAACCAGTGTATTACATTGAACCTCTTTTATTATAAAAGAAACAATGATTTGCTCTCACTGGAACAGGAACTTATTCTGTACTTCGTTATGTGGGTTGGAGTTATTGTCAACTGTCCTTTTATTTAAGCCTGAGAGACCCTATTTAACATTTCTTGTAGGTCAGATATACTAATGATGAATTCATCCAGCTTTACCTGAGAATGTCTTAACTTCTTCTTCATTTTGAAGGGTAGTTTTGGTGGATACAGAATTATTGGTTGACAGTCTTGTTTTAGGTTTTTGGGTTTTTTTTTGGCACTTTGAATATGTCATTCAACTGCCTTCTGGATTCTTGTCTCTGATGAGAAGTCATCTGTTAATCTCATGGAGGATTAGGTGCATGTGATGAGTCATTTTT
>NW_007838766.1:0-725 GCF_000696425.1 Galeopterus variegatus
TTGTTTATAATGCTTCTGCCAGCACCCTCATCTGCAGATGTTTGAAACACCTATTCACCATTGTGACATATTGCAGACAACAAAGCTTCTAATTATGGAATTAATTTCACAGTAAAAGAAGTACAGCAATAGGCCCATGCCCATGGAACTCATTGGTTTTAACATGCATTCAGCCACCCTGGAGCAGCTGGCCTAACGGCTCAGTAGAATGGCTTGCTGAAGACTTGCTTAAGACCTGAGTTGAGGCAACAAGATGATGAAGTTCTACCTTGCAGGATACAATACACGACCTGGCTTAGCAAACAGTACATTGTGTTCTTTCCCCCATAGTCAGAATACCTGGGTCTGAAAATCAAGGGGTAGAAGTCAAAGTAGCTCCTTTCACTATTTCACCTAATAACCCACTTGAAAAATTCTTGCTTTACTCGACTGGAAGTCTTAGTTCTCAAGAGAGGAGTACTTCCATTAGGATTCACAACATGGTTCTACTGAATTGGGAGCTGAGATTGGTCACTAGGGGCTCTTTAGGCTCTTCCTGGCTGCGGTGACTTATCCTGATAATCAAGGGGAAATTTGGGGCAGGGAGGATATCCGGAGCCCAGGGAATCTTCTGGGATGTGTCTTAGTACTTTTATGCTCAATAGTATATATTAATGAATACTACAGCAACTAAGCAGAGTCAAGACTCCTGAGAATTCAGGATTCAGATCCTTCAGAAATGAAGG
>NW_007838767.1:0-725 GCF_000696425.1 Galeopterus variegatus
GGGGGCCACCAAGGCCCTCTTCTCCCCTGCTGCCTCCAAGCAACTCCATCTGAAGGGCACAGCTGCTGCTTTTGCCGACTCCTGCTGTGTGCACTCACCAGGGCCAGACTTGAAGCTGTTGGGGCTCAAAGTGGTGGAAACAGTCCTTTCTTTCTCTCATTGTGGCTTCTCCTGCCCTCATGCACTCTGTAGGTCTCTCCTCCTCTTCCCCTGAGTTCTAGCGGCCCCAGCTTGTCTGTCATTGCTTTTTTTTTTTTAATGTTTTTTTTTGTGACCGGTAAGGGGATGCAACCCTTAGCTTGGTGTTGCCCGCATCGCGCTCAGCCAGTAAGCGCACCGGCCATCCTTATATAGGATCCGAACCCGTGGTGGGAGAGCCACTGCACTCCCAAGTGCCGCACTCTCCCGAGTGCGCCATGGGGCTGGCCCTGTCATTGCTTTTTAATAGTTGTAAATTGGTTGATTGTGTGAGAGAGGGATGCTGGGGACTGTCTATTCCACCATCTTGACCAGAAGCTCGTACGGCTGTCTGCATAACTAGTTGCTTTGTGCTGGGGGCTCTGAGGCAGCATCCGCCATGACAACAAAGGCTATTCAGGGCTGGCATGGATGCCCCTGGCAGGGCATCCCCAGGCAGCACTGTGGCCATGCTCCCCACCTGCCTGGGTCAGACACTGGCGGGAGGAGGGTGCTATTCCAGAGACTGGTGGTCTTGGAGCCTGGCT
>NW_007838768.1:0-724 GCF_000696425.1 Galeopterus variegatus
TTTGAGTCTCTTGGATCTGGAAGTTTGTATCTCTAACAGATACCTGGGAAGTGTTATGCTGCTATTTCATTGAATATGTTTTGAATGACTTTCCCTTTCTCCTCCCCCTCTGGAACACCCATGATTTGAATATTTGTGTTCTTAAGGTTATCTGCTAGCTTTCGTAGATTTTCTTCAGTTTTTTGATTCTTTTTTCTTTCTTTCCTTTTTTGTTTTCTGTCTGCCTCAGTCATTTCAAAAAGACCATCTTCAAGATCAGAAATTCTTTCTTCTGCTTGCTCTAACCTTTTGTTGAGTAAATCTTTCAGTTCTAGGAGTTCTTCAGCATTCTTTTTTAAAGTATTAATCTCTTTGTAAATTTCCTCCTTCATCTCCTGGATACTTTTTGTCATATCATCGTGTTGTCTAACCAAGTTTTCTTGTATCTCATTGAGTTTCCTTAAGATTGTTGCTTGGAATTCCTTTTCAGTAATTTAAGTGTTTCTTGCTTACTGGGGTCTGGCACTTGAGATTATTGTATTCCTTTGGTTATGTCATATTTTCTTTTTTATCATATGTTTATTATCTCTACTGTGATGTCTGGTCATCTGGTAGAGCAGTTGCTTCTTCTAGTACTCTGGAGTGGGCTTTGATGAGATAGACTTCCTCCTGTAGACATGTTTTATATTGACTGTTGAGCAGGTTGTTTTAGTATTGGTTCTGGGTAGATGCAATAGTGTAGTCT
>NW_007838769.1:0-724 GCF_000696425.1 Galeopterus variegatus
TTTTTTTTTGATTGAGCACGTTTTTCTCAATTCTATGCCTATCTCTTGAAGAGTAATGTGTCTAATTATCTTCAAAGATAAGTGCTAGCATTGACAGGCTTACAAATGTGATGGAAGTCTCAGAAAAAAGAAAATCCGATCTTAAGAATCATCATGCTTTGCTCTTATCATTCTAATTTTGGAATGATGATCCAAACCTGTGTAACCAAAATTTTGAAGGAATAGAATAGTGTAAACAAGATATATTTTGATGTATTTAATGATAACATCAGTTTCTTACCAAAACCTCTTATAAAATAAATCGGCTCACTGATTTTTTTTCCCCATAAATTTGGAGTATAAAATTAGAAAGTGCTGCCTAATTGTTATAGAAAATTAAGGAGCAAAATTATAGCAAAACTTGATGATAATCTTATCTTAAGGCACGTTTTAGGTTCTGGTGGTTGTGAGGTAACGCAGGTTTCTCAGCTGGCACCTCCCCGCACGCGGTCCTGCTGCAGCTGCCCCGGCCCTGGCAGGAAACGCGCCGCCGTCCGCGGTCACCAAAGCCGAAGCGTGGCCTCCCTCTCGGTTTCCCTTTTTCCGCAAGTGCAGGATGAACAACCGCCCTGATTTACACCTCTAGTCCCGGCTTAACAATAATCACCTCATCTCACTTTACAAGTGTAGTGGTTTGGAGATAAATTCTATGTGTACTCCAGCCGTCCCCTAAACTCATCTCTTC
>NW_007838770.1:0-724 GCF_000696425.1 Galeopterus variegatus
AAAACACAGCCTATAGCTTAAGAAGCAGGCTAGAAGCAGCAGATGAAAGAATCTCTGATCTTGAAGACAGACTTTTGGAAATAACCCAGGCAGACAAAAAGAAAAAAAAAGAATTTTAAAAAATGAAGGAAATCTAAGAGAGCTAGCAGACAGCCTTAAGTGCACAAGCATGGGTGGTCCGGAAGGGGAGGAGAAAGGATAACGCATGGAAAACCTATTCAATGAAATCATAGCAGAAAACTTCCCAGATAGAGGGAACAACACGGACTTTCAGATCAAGGAGATTCAAAGATCCTCCAATAGATTCAACCCAAAAAGATCCTCTCCAAGACACATTATAGTCAGACTGGGAAAGCTCAAAGACAAAGAGAAAATCTTAAAAGAAGTAAGAGAAAAGCGTCATCCCCTATAATGCAGCCCCTATCAGACTAACAGCAGACTTCTCAACAGAAACTCTATAGGCCAAAAGAAAATGGGATGATACATTTAAAATACTAAAAGAAAAAAAACTGCCAGCCAAGAATACTATACCCAGCAAGACTATCTTTCAGAAATCAGGGAAAAATAGTGTTTTCCAGACAAACAAAAATTGCAGGAGTTCACCACCATATAACCAGCCCTACAAGAAATCCTTAAGGAAGTTCTACATCTGGAATCAAAAATAAAAATGATAGTCACTACCACAAATACACAAGAAAGAACAATACCCACTGGTAGAACAAAA